>NW_028281579.1:135000-185981 GCF_059751285.1 Brachycentrus maculatus | reverse complement strand
GTACAAATTAAAACGAAACTGTTTTAATTCATACCAGAAGATGAAAACATCTGTCCTTTTCGAAACTAGTCGTAAATAAAAATAAAACTCGATAAAGTGGTATATTCAAGTGTGTAATTTTAATAAAAACAGTAATATTAGGGCCAGTGCACCTGTAGATCTTCCCGTACATGACATACTCAAAGCTGTCCTGCCTTGTGGCTTCCTTGTCTTCCGGGTTCCACTCCCCCCCGTCCGGATAGCCGTCCTCGCGGAGGGTAGTCGCCAAAACCAGCCTGGAACAATGTCGATACATAAGCAAGACAATCAGTACTAGTTCATTCTGCTCCCCGTCAATTTGTTCTATAGTTTGGGATCATTGTATGGGTGATGAGTTATGCCCTTTTCAATATTGTGAATGGTACCCAAAAAAGCCCTATTCAATACTGTGAATGGTGCCCAAAAAAGCCCTATTCAATACTGTGAATGGTGCCCAAAAAAGCCCTATTTAATACTGTGAATGGTGCCCAAAAAAGCCCTATTTAATATTGTGAATTGTGCCCAAAAAAAACATATTCAATATTGTGAATGGTGCCCAAAAAAGCCCTATTCAATATTGTGAATGGTGCCTAAAAAGCCCTATTTAATATTGTGAATAGTGCCCAAAAAAGCCCTATTCAATAATGCGAATGGAGATCAAAAAAGCCCTATTCAATATTGTGAATGGAGATCAAAAAAGCCATATTCAATACTGTGAATGTTGCCCAAAAAAGCCTTATTCAATAATGTAAATGTTGCCTACAAATCTCTCATTGAATGGGGTAAATGTTCCCCGTAAACGCCCTTTTCAATAGATTAATTGTTGCCCAAAAAAGTCCTTTTTCATGGTGTTATTGGTGCCTAAAAATGCCCTATTCAGTGGTGTAAATGTTGCTAACAAATCGCACACTCCTTTCAACAGAGAAGGAGTTACCGAAGAATGATGTGTTATGGCGAGGAATGGAAAGTGTTCTTTCTTGGATATTAAACAATTTTTAATCAATTTATTCTAAAATCAATATTTTGAAATGATTTCATTTAAGGAGCTGCGTAGAAAGCTTGCAGCAGAAGAGAATGCTCAAAAAAATTGAAAAAACCATCTGTAAGCAACTGTATTTGTACATTTTATATTCATAAACAACCTTCAGCTACCAAAATCCAATATCGCTCACTCCTTTCAACAACGTCAAATATCGTCAATTTTCAGTTGTGCATGTTTTCGGAATACCTAGAAAATGTACTATATCCCAGCAAAAGCGGCATATTTTTAACTTAATATTTACCCGTTACAGGGCAGAAAGTGTTGTTTTTGCATTATGAAGAAAAGGTATGGTTTAATTATTTTTTTAAATTTACTAAATATTTTTCAAATGGAGAAAAAACATTCAGGTTTTACCTTAAAACATCCGTTGCACAGTAAAAAGTTCAAAACGTGGCTCGATATTTATTTTTAATACATTTCATTATATTTTTAAACTTTAAAAACGATCTCCTGAAAAATCAAGTTTTTTGATTTATGACGTTCTTGAAAGGAGTGAGCGGTAAGTAAACTCACATCCTAGTAAAATCATACACCTAAGTAACTTCGCCGCTAATTTAGAATCAATAAAATTTATAAACTCACGCCTCTAGCGAGATAGCGAGTGTTTTTGCCCAGAATTTTCACTCATGAATTACATGAAATTATAGTAACTTTAAACATAAAGAGTAAATCCACTCACGGGTAGGCATAGGCTGTGAAACTTAAAAAGTTGAAGCCTGAGTAGGGTCATGATAAGCGGTGTTCCATAAGCCGTAGCTAGATTTCAGAGTCACTTGGACGTTAGGTGATTAAAAAAAAAAACATAACGTCAGCGGTCGGGGAACTTTTTTAACAATTACACCAAAATATTTTAGCGTAAGTCGGTATCACCTCCTCCCCCCATTTTAGAAAGTGTGTATATTTAAAATAACACTTTTTTATTGATTTAATTTACACGAAAAATAAA
This sequence comes from Brachycentrus maculatus, assembly GCF_059751285.1. NCBI lineage: Eukaryota > Metazoa > Arthropoda > Insecta > Trichoptera > Brachycentridae > Brachycentrus > Brachycentrus maculatus. Next base: position 183,975 of record NW_028281579.1, on the reverse strand, counting down.
GAGTTTTTTGAGAAATGATGTTGCTTCGTGGTTAATACAATTACTTTAACCGGATCCACGCGGCTCGCATAACCGTATGTGTTTTAACAAAACATGCCCCATACGCGGCTGACATAAGCGTTTGTGTTTTTACATTGCTCCAAGTTTCCAACCTCAGTTCAACTTGGAGGGATTTTTTCATGGTGTGGAACTTTGGATAAAATAATACGTCAATCCTCGGCCTTATGACATCTGTTGAAATATCTGACTAATAATTTGTAACATCACAAGGATAAATAAAAGAACAGATCCCTGATTTTTCTTGCGGTCGGTAATTAATCTGCGCCATAATCATGCCCTATATCTGTCTCACTCTCGACGCTACGCATCGCCAGTGGGTTAAGAGTGACACACGATGCGTGTTTTGATTTATTTATGTTACGATCTAATTTGTTTATATTACGATATATTTCAAGAATAATGTGACACGCGTGTATTATAGAGTACCAAAAAGGCACAATAAATCCCATTGAACGTTTTTGTTTAGGAAAATAAATCGTTTCTTAACTAAATACATGATAAAAGTAATCATTTAAAAAACGGCGAAATACTGCCGCGCACGGGCGTCTCTTAGGAACAAAGTTAACGCGGTTATAAGGTTAAAATTGGACCTTTTTTTATGTAAAAGCAATTTGAAAAGTCTTTGGCGTTTATTTGATTTCTGAATTGTTTAAATTTTTAAAAATACTAACAAGCCCGAGTAGAATCATGATGCTTAAAAGTTTATACATTCAATTCAATTCAATTCAATTTATTTATAGATAATATACACAACGTAAATTTAAATCGTATACATTAACAAAAATAGAAAATAAGCAAGAATACTATTGCTAAAGGTGTACAAGAATCCGACTTCGGAGAACTCCTTCAGACACATGGAACAGATCCATATCCAATGAGATATTGTTCAACATAGCGGTAGCTCTTCCTGCAGGCATAACCATCGGCAGGTTGGTCCTGTGTATAGGAATGTGAAACAATCTATGCCGACGCTGTCTTAGCTAACTATCGGGAACATACAGACCAATGTTCCGGATAATTTCAGGATTATCCATCATACCGCGCAACAATCGATAAAAATGCGTAATCAAATACACATTCCTTCTAGTCTCTAGACTGCTGTAGCCGAGCATACCCTGAAGAAACTGGGTCAAGTAGAGCCGAGGATAACATCCGCACTCTCTCATGTAGAGATACCTCAGAATGTATTAACTGCCAAGAGCGTATTAAGACGCATAATTTTCTGTGATCAGAACGCCGCTCATACAAAAATTATGTCTTATGACGCGCCGTTTCAAATGGGCTTTTAGTAAAGAAAATCAATTATTTAAAATGTACAAATATATTGAACGCATAGTGACATCTATTGAGAATGTCTTTGCATACTTAGAATTCAAACAGAATTTGTTTTTACCACTTTAAACGTAAATTAAAGATAGCTTTGTCGTCGGAACAACTGATGGCGCTCAGGGTTGTCCAATAATCCCCGAGTTGCCGTCACTGCCGAATCTGATGACAGTGATTTTAGTGTGGATTCTGATGATTTTTAATTTTTAATTTTTTTTAAATCAGTGTGTGTGTATACTTTTAATATTAAACTAACAGAAACAATTATTTTTGACATATAATTTAGTTTTCATATTTTCTATGATAAATTTTGTGACAAACCTGCACCATGAACAATTAATTTTATGATAATGGATAAATGACTGCACGACTGGCGCGCTCTTCATTTATTTGGCAAGTTTTATAAATAAACGTTAATACACTTTCAATAACAATATGTTTAGAAGGTTTTATTTTTGTCGTAAAATTCGCGGCGTGCTGGGTACCGCCGTACATGTACCTGCCGGCAGTTAAAAGGTTTTTAAAAAAATGTTGACCTAACCTAAATTTGTCGCCGAGCTCCATCGGGTATAGCCAGGAATTGATGTCAAGAATGAGGTCCATCTTGAAGGATTCTGACTCGCAGTGCAGTCTGCTCGCCCTGTCGAACTTTTTCCCCTCGGGATCCATATCCTTAATGTTGAAAATATCCTCGAAAAGAACGCCCGTCATTTTGAGGTTGGAATTCCTCCTCCCGCCAAATACGAATAGCCACTAATTTAACAATAAAAACACCAATATTATAATCAAACCACGTCTTTAAGCACTGTTTTCATAAATAAATATGCACGTTTGCGGTTAACTAATGGAGAACAGTCTAACTAACACGAATGATAAACGTCAACAAACTTCCGCTGCACTGTATACCGCCATTTGTCGGTTTTCTGACATTTAGTGAGGTTATTGAAATAAATAATCACGATAATCGAATAATCGATTTGTTCGGATGATAGTTCGGTTGATGGATGATTGCTAGTGTTTTTTCAAATGTAAATTATAATTACATGTCTTTTGTGGTCTCAATCTTGTGGATTGGTTTGCAGCAACAAACGATTCCTTTATCACCATTCTGGTCTATTATGCGCCACTCGCTTCAGCTATTCAAACGTTTAAATATGTATTATTATAAAATCGCGAGTGTTTTTGCTAGAATTTTCACTCATGAACTACATGATGTTTTAATAACTTGAAACATAAAGAATAAATCCACTCACTGTAGGCTACACAACTAACTTAAATTCAAATTCAACTGAACAAGCCCTGGGGTGCTCAGATTTTATGAATGATTTAAATATAAACTAATAAAAACAAATTTTGCCGGACTAAATAGCAAGCACCTCGGCACTAAAATTTAGCATAAAGGTGGATACTGACTGGAACATTTGGTCGTAACGTAACACGTAACGATGCGAGCATTCAGGCAGTCAGTACAGCGAGCCGAGCGCTCCATCCACAGTTTCGGATGCTCGCTGATGCTCGCCGCGATCGATGTTACGACGAAATGCTCCGATCAGTCTCCACCTTAATACATTATATGAATAATGTATTCTTAAGCTTGTCAAATACTCAATTTTCTAACGCTTATCAGCACCCAATGGTGCATAAGGCACTGCTTTGTATTTACGCAATGTTATCTTGATCGTTACTTACATGAAGGCAAGGTGATCATTCTTGCGCTTCAGGGAGCAGTCCAGGTTAATATTGAATAAATATTAGAGTGTAAAATCACTAATATTTATTAACAACTCCCCATCTGGAAATCGAACCCAGGAGCTCCAGCGCGGTAGCTTAACACGCTAACCACTACATCACGGAGGCGAACAAACACTGCATAGAGGACTTTAAATAACCCTTGTTACACTTTCCTTATCATACATCGTTCACTGTCTAAATACCACTTAAAAACACTGCTACATGACTACCGGTTTTGGAAAAAGTATTCCATCATCAGGTCAAATATAGACTTCATAATCGTTATAATGATTACTTGAACTGATGACGTGGGCACTTCATGAAACTTTCGCCCTAGATTAGAAAAAAATATTGGATGGATGTTTTGTTTACACGACTGCTTCTGCATAAATGCGATCAATCTTGCAGTCTTTATATTTTTAAAATGGAGAAAAAAAAACAGATGGCGCAAATGTATTTGCTTTTGTATATTTGCTTGTTGGCAACAGGTTCTATATATTACAATGTATATGATTATTATTAAACCATATCCACTCCCTATGTAGAACAAATGAAGTCCACAACTGTATCCAGGCTTTTTGTCAGCAGCAAGCTGCCTTGGATCCTTCCAAGTCAGGTCCACGTCATGAAGTTCTGACGAGAACTGCCGACGAATTGTCAGCAGTGGTCGGGAACCTGATGCCTTGTAAAGGAGGCGAGCTTGATGACGGCTCTCGGCAGACATGCGAAGTACATGGCCAAGCCAACTGAAAAGCCTTTTTTTACCGATAGTTGTGACCATCACATGCCAAAAATTCTAACATTCTATGTGTTACATACTCGGAATTATACTAATTGACTACCAGACGAATATATCAATTTGAGATAAAGAATCAAACAACACAAACGTAACCGATTTTTCAACCATCTCTCGACACTTCGACTATTGATATCGGTGGAGTAGCCCATCACTAAACTCGCAGGTGACATAGACAAAAAACTAGAAAGAATATATTTTAAGGTGGATACGTGCAGATAAAATATTTATGTCTATGTTCAAAAATCGTTTGGTACCTACTTATAAATTGTATGTTATTTTCAATAAGTAATTTTTTTGTTGATTGTATTTCGGATTTAACTAACTAACCATCACGCCGCTACAGTGCAGGGGTAGGCAGAGAGAATAGAATACCAAATTTAAATTATTCAATACATTTAAACGAAATATCGGAAAGAAAGTGAGGCGGAATTGGGAATCAGGTGAAGCACTAAAAAATGTTTTTAAAAGCGGTATGGACTTGCGAAGCGAATGGATAATGGGAGAGAAAGCATGTTTGGCTAATGTGATCAGAAGAACAAAACAAGGATGTCCAAAAAACACGCAAACTTTTTCTGTCTTTAAAAAAAAGTTTTTTAAATATTGATTTATTATTAAAATTAATATAATGGGAAAATATTTATATAACATGTGATGTTTAACCCATCGGCGTACCTGCCGCCAAACTTTGGCGGTAGGTATGTTTTTACATTCGCAAATCAGCCGCAGTTTAAGCCACGCCCCCATCTGTGGTAATTCATATTATAAGATACTTTATTGTCTTCTTCTTCTTCTTTTTGTAGATCCTAGGGATCTGTTTGTGCCTCCGCATGTCGCTCTAAGGATGTTGACTCCCAGCTGTGTTTCCATCTTTTCGGAGGTCTGCCTGGGGGTCTGCGTCCTTCAGGGTTGCCTCGGAGGGCGATACGTGGAAGTCTGTCTTCTGACATTCTGTTTATATGTTCCTTCCAGTATCGCCTTCGTTGTCGTCCCCGCCTCACGATATCCTCCGTCTTGCACATGCCCCGGATGTCGGTATTCCTTACTCGGTCTCGCAATGTGTTTCCGGCTGTGGATCGGGGAGTCTTCATCTCGGTGGTTCCAAGTGGAGATTTTGTTCTGGAAGTATCTGCTCTTGCCTCAATCCCATAAGTGGCTATTGGTCCAACACATGTTTTGTATATTTTCATGTTACTTTCTATTCTCGTGTGTTTTTTCTTCCACACCGAGTTTCTAAAGCATTCGGATATAACTGCAGCCTTGCTTATTTGTTTCTGAGTCTCACCATATAGACCAGAGCTCCGCAACCGGTGTGCCGTGGCACACTGGTGTGCCATGAGCCGGATACAGGTGTGCCGCGATCAAATTGAATGTATATGACATTTTACAGTTTTTCATTTTGTATTTAATACACGATGACGAATTATTTTTCATAATATTGTTTGTTTTTCAAAATGTAGGATATAATAATTCTCTCTCTCTCAACCCTTGTCCGCACCCCAATGGTGCATAGGGCACTGCATCATATAAGCGCAGTGTTATCTTGATAGTTAACACATGAAGGAAAGGTGATTAGCCCTCCGCTTCAGGTACCAGGCCAGGGTAGTATGGAATAAATATTAACAACATTTTGAGTGTGTCCAAATACTTGTTAACAAAATCTGGATTATCTCCAATTACAGGAGTTATTTTCATATTATTTTTTGACATCTCATCGAAGATGAAGAAGAATATGGAAGTCTGGGCATTTACGGGGCTTACGACCGTCATAGGCTGGTTTAAGTGATCACTTTACACACGTGTAACATTCACCAATTCTAATATAAGAGTTTCTGCTTAATAAAAAAGCTTCTTTACATCTCACCAATAGATGTCTCTAGTGAAGTTCTAGTGATTCAAGAACAATGTTTCTAAATTGGTTCATATATATAGAACTTCCAAGAATTTGAGTAGTGTGGTTGTCAGTAATGGGTAGAATTGGTGAATGTTACACGTGTGTAAAGTGATCACTTAAACCAGCCTATGACGGTCGTAAGCCCCGTAAATGCCCAGACTTCCATATTCTTCTTCATCTTTGATGAGATGTCAAAAAATAATATCAAGAAATATTAGACTGAAAAAATCATTTATATTTATTTAACCCTCCCCCTGGGAATCGAACCCGGGACCTCCAGAACGGTAGCTGAGCGTGCTGACCATTACACTACGGAGGCAGATAATAATTACTACAATAAAATAATTTTTCATTGGTCTATATATACTTAATCTTTTGGTGTGCCGCGGAACAATAGGAAGGATTTTAGTGTGTCATAGGTGAGAAAAGGTTGCAGAGCACTGATATAGATCACCGTAGCTACTGATGTCAACTCCGAGATACTTGAACTTCATCACCTGTTCAACGGTTCTGTTGTTTACAACTAATTTGCATCTAACTGGACTCTTTGATATGGTCATGCCTTAAGTCTTCTATTAAGTATGATATCTACAATTCAGTAAAGAAAGCTTTATGTAATGCATTATTTCTTATAATTTTTATACAAATTTACTGACGACACTTGACCAAAGATGTCCCTGTAAGGATGGAATTATCCTTTTGATTAAAATATCAACTAAAATCTGTTAAAAATCAAAACTTTACTTCCCAGGTTTAATGTTTTATTGAGTTATTTTTTCAAGTTTCTTGTCAATTGATCACATTTCTGGTCTAGACACGATAAAATACGTGCATAATAGTTATATGTACCATATTTATTGGTAAAACAGTAAAAGTTATAATTTTATGAGGTGTGTTAACGATGAAGATAACACTGTGTTTATATGATGCAGTTTCCTATGCACCATTAGGATGCGGATAAAGGTTTAAATACAAATATATATATATATATATATATATATATATATATATATATATATATATATATATATATATATATATATATATATATATATATATATATATAAAAATATATATATTTGTATTTAAACCTTTATCCGCATCCAATATATATATATATATATATATATATATATATATATATATATATATATATATATATATATATATATATATATATATATATATATATATATATATATATATATATATATATATATATATATATATATATATATATATATATATATATATATATATATATATATATATATATATATACTACTACTACTACCATAACGCCGTTTCCCCGCAAGGATAGGCAGAGAGGATGGAACGCCACACTCTTCTGTCCTGACATACACTCCTCGCCTCCTTCACATCCATACATCTAGACATACATGCCCTCCGATTACGCAGACTTTTGACACCGCCAGATTTTAGGTTCTGATTGATCTGATCGTGCCAAGTCTTTTTCGGTCGTCCACGTTCTGTTTTCCCTCTCACATTCGCCACATATATTTTCTTAGTCATTCTCTCGCTATCCATATATATATATATATATATATATATACATACTAAATATATGTATATACTTTATAAAATACAATAGTAAAAATGTTGATGTAAATAACTTCCGTGCCAAAATAATCCGACATTCGCAAACACAAATTTGTACACACTTAAAACCAATGCAAACAGCTTCACCCCCGGCCCATACATCCCGCGCGAATTGTAATAAATGTCATAGACGAATTCCTCGCGCGGGCGGTAGGTACTCGCCTTATTGTCGCTACTTGCCCCGGTTATCCGGGGGGGAGGGCAAGAGGAATGTTTTTATTAATAGGGGGGACACGCGCTTCTCTTTAGCGGCTTGTAATCTGTTCCGAGGGGGAGGTAATGATTCAATAAATTTGGGCAAAGTATGTACCTGTTCGGAGCACCCTCGCGGGGTACCTACCCACACCCCTAAACAAGCGCAAAGAGAGCATCCAGCCTTTGTATTGTCTTCTTTATTTTGTTTTATTAATGTTTTATTTGTATACATTTATTTCGCTTTCCCAGGGGGGGGATGAAAATAAATATTGGTGATTTAATACTGTAATATTTATATAATACTGGTTCCTGAAGCGCTATACGATCACCTTACCTTGTAAGTAATGATCAAGATAACACTGCGTCAATTTGAGGCAGTGCCCTGTGCACCATTAGGTGCGGATAAGGGTTTTAATAAAAAATACATCTATTTAAATCACATTTTTTACATATTTAAAAAAAAAATAATTCAGAGACCCTCCAAGCCACCTTGTGTGTCTTGTCGGTGGAGTTTTTTTTTAATACGTTTTTTATTGTTTCTGTCTGCCTCCGTAATGTCAGGGGGGTTCATATAAATTTTTGTGATTTTTTCACTGTAATATTTATTCAATATTACCATGGACTGGTACCAGAAGCGGAGGGCTGATCACCTTTCCTTCATGTGTAAACGACCAAGATATCACTGCGTTTTATGACGCAGTGCCCTACGCACCATTGGGGTGCGGATAAGGGTTTCATTATTATTATTTATATTGTTTTCAACGATTTTGACCTACTATGGACACAAAAAAGAAAAAAAAATTAAGAATATAAACATTTTACAATTTTCATAAAATTAACTGTCGATCATTTCCCCATTCCTTTATTTCGCCTTTGTTCCATATTTTATTTTGACCTCTAACCTCCGTCAGCAACAAATTAAAAATGTTTGTAACGATATATTGCAGTGCTGGACTCCCATATTTACTGTTAATCCTTGGGACTATCAAACCTTCGTTGGGGGTATATCTTGTTTTGTTCGCATGCCGCGTCCGGTGACTTGAGCAGCGAATCAAATATATTTACTTATAACCCTTATCCGCATCCCATGGTGCATAGGGCACTGCATCAAATTGACGCAGTGTTATCTTGATCATTACTTGCATAAAGGCAAAGTGATCACTCTTGAGCTTCAGGAACCAGTCCAGGGTAATATTAAATAATATATAAATGTATATATATGTATATATATATATATATATATATATATATATATATATATATATATATATATATATATATATATATATATATATATATATATATATATATATATATATATATATATATATATATATATATATATATATATATATATATATATATATATATATATATATATATATATATATATATATATATATATATATATACATATATATTTATATATATATATATATATATATATACATGTATATATATATATATATATATATATATATATATATATATATATATATATATATATATATACATGTATATATATGTATATATATATATATATATATATATATATATATATATATATATATATATATATATATATATATATATATCTATATATATATATATATATATACATTCGTGTGAGAAAACGAGCGCTACTAAAATACATTTTAAATGCTTTGTTTTCTTCAAAGCCGTCACGAAGTCGTGACAGTTATTATAATTTTTTAATAGGGGCTAATTAACAATTGTATTACCACGATTTTAAGTTAATCACCACGACCAGACGTGTATAAAACGTGGTAAGCCCAAAGGAACCTGCTCACAACTCCATTGTACCTACCCATTCGATAAGGACATCTCGCAATAAAAAGGTATTTTTCTCGACTCTATTATCATAATTATAACCAACTTCAAACCCTCATCAGCACCCAGCGGTGCATAGGGCACTGCGTGACATAAAGGTAGCGTTTTCTTGATCGTTGACACACGAAGGAAAGGTGATCAGCCCTCCGCTTCAGGTACCTGTCCAGGGTAATATTAAATAAATATTACAGTGAAAAAATCACTTATATTTATTTGATCCCCCTGGGAATCGAACCCGGTACCTCCAGCACGGTAGCCGACGAGGCTGACCATGTACATAAATTACCAATAAATTTTGTACATATTACTATTATGCACCTAATTTATCTAAATTAAATTATATTATTATATTTAAAAATATAATTCTATCCTTACAGGGACATCTTTAGTCAAGTGTCGTCAGTAAATTTGTATAAAAATCATGGGTAGAATTAAAATAGAAAATGAAATTTTATGGCATTTCTCATGTATGTGATTATAATTCAGGATTCGGACCTCACATACTAATAAAAGAGTTTCTGCCCAATAAAAAGCTTCTTTGTAAAGTTCTAGTGATTCAAGAATAATGTTTCGAAATATTTATAGAGCTTCCAAGAATTTGAGTAGTGTGGTTGTCAATAATGGGTAGAATTGGTGAATGTTACACGTGTGTAAAGTGATAATTTAAACCAGCATATGACGGTCGTCGGCTTCGTAAATGCCCAGACTACCATATTCTTCTTCATCTTTGATGAGATGTCAAAGAAATAATATGAAAAATAACTCCTACAATTGGAGATAATCCAGATTTGTGAACAAGTATTTGGACACACTTTGAAAATTTTGATGATTGTTGATTTTCTTTTTTGTATTTGCGTTTACCAGCTATGCGTTTCTTGTTCCTGCTGCTGGCCTTCCTGGCGCTCAACTTAGCTGCGGCAATAGCTGCTACTCGGGCCCCAGACAGCGCCGACGCGTGGCTGCCCGACGACAAGGGAGGGCCTGTCGAACTGCCCGAAGTAAGTTGTGATTCCACCTCGGATAGTGCCCAGTGCACCACTCTATTTACCCTTCCCTTCCGCGTGATATGTAGTGTGTCCACCATATAAAAAAGTGGTTTTAAAACGGGAAAAATGTGAATTCCTAAATGTTGCTTTAATTGATCATAGTTGAGGTTGTAATATAACAGTTGTGTAATGTTAGCTATGGTAAAGTATCTGAAAAAGAGAAAAAAAATACATAGTGAGTAGCCGCAATAGCTAGCGTAGCGACACGACCGTCGCGTAAGACGATCTGCGCACTGGCGCAGTACACACGTCACGACAAGCGCGTATAATGACATGGGAAACGTTTGTGTATTGGTGATTTTATCCCCGATTTTTTCACTAATTGAATAACATTATACTATAATACTTTCATGTATGTAATACGTGATTATATTACGGAGGAATACAAATACTGTGACCCCGTATCTATTATATTTTATATTGATATTCTCATTTGAAAAGTGGAGTTGTAGTAAATACATACCACCGGGAGTATTATAACGCGTAGATATATAGCTCACTCCTTTCAAGAACGTCATAAATCAAAAATCGACAATCATCAGTTGTGCATGCTTTCGGAATGTCCAGAAAATGTACTATATCCCAGCAAAAGCGGCATATTTTTAACATAATATTCACCCGCTACAGGGCAGAAAATGTTGTTTTTGCATTTTGAAGAAAAGGTTTTGTTTAATGAATTTTTTTTAAATATACTAAATATTTTCAAATGGGGAAAAAACCTTCAGGTTTTACCAAAAAAGATCTGTTGCACAGTAAAAAGTTCAATAAGTGGCTTGATATTTATTTTTAATACATTGTATTGTATTTTTAAACTTTAAAAACGTTCTCCTGAAAAATCAAGTATTTTGATTTATGACGTTCTTGAAAGGAGTGAACGATATAGCTGTTTGCAATCAGAAGGTAGATAGTGCTCAAACATTTAAAAAAACATAAATTACAAATTGATGATAATAAGGAAGGCAAAGGAAGAAGGGAGTTTAGGGAAGGAGGTAGAGGGAGGAGGTTTGATGGACAGTTAGGGTTCTAATGATAGATAGTAATGTCTCAGACGTTTCTTAAAAGTTATAAGAGAAGGTGCATTTGTTTACGCGGAGAGCATAGTCTGGCCGCTTGGACAGAGAAGGAGTTACTGAAGAATGATGTGTTATGGCGAGGAATTGAAAGTGTTTTTCTTGGATATTAATCAATTTTAATCAATTTATTTTGAAATCAATGTTTTGCAATGTTTTATTTAAGGAGCTGCGCAGAAAGCTTATAGCAGAAGAGAATGCTCAAAAAATTTGAAAAAACCATCTGTAAGTATCTGTATTTGCACATTTTATATACGTAAACAACCTTCAGCTACCTAAATTCCAATATCGCTCACTCCTTTCAACAACGTCATTTATCAAAAAACGACAATTTGCAGTTGTGCATGTTTTCGAAATGCCCAGAAAATGTACCATATCCCGGCAAAAGTGGCATATTTTTAACTTAATATTTACCCACTGCATGGCAGAAAGTGTTGTTTTTGCATTTTGAAGAAAAGTTTTTTCCTATATAAATATATAAATATTTTTCAAATGCAGGAAAAACCTTCAGGTTTTACCTATGAAGATCTGTACAGTAAAAAGTTCAACAAGTGGCTTGATACTTATTTTTAATACATTACATTATATATTTTTAGAGGAAGACCGAGAAAAACTTGGCACGATCAAGTATGCCAAACACTTGATCGAAAAATATAGAAAGGTGTGTTGAAATGGTTTGGACATGTGGAACAAATGAGTGAAGAAAGAACGGTAAAACAAATTTACGAGGCGAATTTAAGTGGAAAAAGGAGCAGAGGAAGACCGAGAAAAACATGGTACGATTAAGTATGCCGAATACTTGAAAGTGGTCAGGTTAGGAGTTGAATCAATCGGCGGGTGTGTATGAGGAGATGCATGAACGTGGAAGAGGCGAAGAATGTTTGCAACGACAGAGTGGTGTGGCGTTCTATTCTCTCTGCCTATCACTGCGGGGAAGCGGCGTGATGGTTAGTTAGCTAGTTATGCATTTTTAAACTTTAAAAACGATCTCCTGAAAAATCCAGTTTTTTTGGACGTTGTTGAAAGGAGTGAGCGATATATCAAGAGCTACATGACACATGTTGCTCTTGAGAGTGAGCTATGATACAGAGGGAGGTCACAATAGACCTAATACGGTAACATAAGTGATGCAAGATCCCTTGACTTAAAAAAAAACTCTGAAATCCAGCTATGGCTTATTCCATTGTTCTGCCGCGTGTGTGCCTTGGCACACTTCGCTCACTCCTTTCAAGAACGTCATAAATCAAAAAACTTGATTTTTCAGAATAACGTTTATAAAATGTTTAAAAATATAACACAATGTATTAAAAATAAACATCAAGCCACTTTTTGAACTTTTTACTGTGCAACAGATCTTTTTAAGTAAAACCTGAAGGTTTTTTCTCCATTTGAAAAATATTAAGTATATTTAAAAAAATAATTAAACAATACCTTTTATTCAAAATGCAAAAGCAACACTTTCTGCCCTGTAGCGGGTAAATATTAAGTTAAAAATATGCCTCATTTGCTGGGATATAGTACATTTTCTGGACACTCCGAAAACATGCAGAACTGAAAATTTACGATTTTTGACTTATGACGTTCTTGAAAGGAGTGAGCGACTTGTGTACCGCGGTGATTAGTTGGTGTACCGCGAAAAAAAAGTATGGTTTTGTGAAAATAGCACAATTCCTCCATATTTTAATTGCCAGTGCTCAGTAATATAGGCTCACATTTCATATAAACATAATATGTTAAATATGTTACCATAATATGGTAACATAATGTCCGCCTCCGTAGCGTAATGGTCATCACGCTCGGCTACCGTTCTGGAGGTCCCGGGTTCGATTCCCAAGGGGGGTAAAATAAATATAAGTAATTTTTTCACTGTAATATTTATTCAATGTTACCATGGACTGGTACCTGAAGCGGAGGGCTGATCACCTTTCCTTCATGTGTAAAACGATCATGATAACACTGCGTCTATAAGACACAGTGCCCTATGCACCATTGGGGTGCGGATAAGGGTTTTAATAATAAATAATAATATGGTTAATATGCACCTCTGAAATTTCTTAATTTGGTAGGTGTACCTTGAATGGAAACAGTTTGCTGAACACTGGCTTATGCAACACCGCTTATGCTTCAACATTATAAGTTGTATAGCCTATACTAATGTGCAAAGGCAAATAGCCGCATGTTAAAAACAGTAGGTTTGAGATAAACGACTTTGCAGTTAACTTAAAATGGTGTTTTTTTCCAAAACATGTATCAAATTAATACAATTTTGCGGCTATTTGGATAATGAATATCTCGGTAAAGGAAAGAGATGGAGCGAAATCTGTGATTGTATATGATAGAAGTTAGTCATAAGGATGCTTTGAGCCGTGTTAAGCCAAACAGCCGCAACTTGAGTTACGGCTAGTTGCATTTACAAATTAGTTTTATATTTTTCAAATGGATACATTTTAACTTGTCAGGGTTAATCGTTAATATGGAATAAATTGATACTAATATAAAATACATATTCCATAAATTATTTTTTTTAAACTTTTTTTATCCGTAAATTACTCACACCCCTACTCTTTTCCTTTCAACACCCTCCATTTTCCACTGCTTCTTAATCATTGAGAAATTAAACATGCTGTATAAGAAACGTTTGTTTTCTCTATATTTTCTATATATATATATATATATATATATATATATATATATATATATATATATATATATATATATATATATATATATATATATATATATATATATATATATATACATCCGCCTCCGCAGTGTAATGGTAAGCACGCTTGGTTACCGTTCTGGAGATCCCGGGTTCGATTCCCAAGGGGGGGGGGGGGGTCAAATAAATATGTGATTTTTTCACTCTAATATTTATTCAATATTACCCTGGACTGGTACCTGAAGCAGATGGCTGATCACCTTTCCTTCGTATGTTAACGATCAAGATAACACTGCGTTTATATGACATAGTGCCCTATGCACCATTGGGGTGCGGATAAAGGTTTGAAGAATATATTTATATATATATATATATATATATATATATATATATATATATATATATATATATATATATATATATATATATATATATATATATATATATATATATATATATATATATATATATATATATATATATATATATATATTTATATATATATATATTTATACATATATACTATGGTAAGCACGCTTGACTACCGTTCTGGAGATCCCGGGCTCGATTCCCAAGGGGGGGGGGTCAAATAAATATGTGATTTTTTCACTCTAATGTATATATGTATATGTACGTATATGGTATATGGCCCAAAAGATTCATCGCTCAGATATTACAGCTCCTATGATGTAGATCATTTGAACGAACGGATCTCACCAATATCCGCCTCAATTTTTAATATGTTATTTATATTTCTTTACAGGTTTTCCTTTTGAAATGGATACATTTTCTCCCCTTCTAAACACAACACTTTAATGTAAATAATAAAATAAGCATTACCATACAATAACTTCTTTTCTTTTCATGCATTACTTTATCAAACCCCTTGCGTTCTTCATCTTCTCCTTCTGGCCTCTATCCACAGCTGAGTGGTGCGCAGGGCACCGTGTAGAATAAGATATGACAGAATACCGGGTATGTCCACACATACCTCGTCTATATCGTCAATAGGACTTCCAAGGTGGCTTGGTGGGTCTGTTCTAAATATGTATAAATTGTGATCTAAACAAATGTATACAAATAAATAAAAATAAAAAAGTGATAGTATTGGGGTAAAAAACCATGATTACTTTTCCGCATGTCAGTTAAATGACATTGATGTGACAAAACTGTGGTTTCAACAAGATGGCGCAACATGCCACACGGCGGGTGTCACCATTGATTCATTGCGGGAAACATGGTCATCATGGTCAATGCGTCATTTGACGCAATGGACCAGTGAACTGGTAATCATATAAATACAAATATGTATAAATATATATATATATATATATATATATATATATATATATATATATATATATATATATATATATATATATATATATATATATATATATATATATATATATATATATATATATATATATATATATATATATATATATATATATATATATATATATATATATTTATATATATATATATATATATATATATATATATATATATATATATATATATATATATATATATATATATATAATATTTTCTGGCGTTACTCCTGTATGTGATTATAATCCAGGATTCGGACCTCACATACAAATATAAGAGTTCCTGCTCAATAAAAGCTTCTTTTGATATCACCAATAGATGTCTCTAGTGAAGTTCTAGTAATTCAAAAACAATGATTCGTAATTGGTTCATAAATATATTTATAGAACTTTCAAGAATTTTAAGTGTGGTTGTCAATTATGGGTAGATTTGGTGAATGTTACACGTGTGTAAAGTGATCACTTAAACCAGTCTATGACGGTCGTCAGCCCCGTCAGACCACTGTTGACAAGCATTACACTACACACCCACTAATGTCGAGTAGTACAAAAACATGAAGATCATCGCTACTTCGAGAGTCGGCCCCCTCCGCGTGGGGTGAATGGAGACTGCTCACCTACATGGATAACTCCGCTTTTTAATCTAATCCCTCAGGCCTGTTGTATATTAATTAAACGCGATATGGAATCGGCAGTACAGGGTGGTCTTGGAATGGATCGTTGTCAGACGATAGGAATATCTAATATAACATTATATATTAAAAAATATATATCGCTCACTCCTTCCAAGAACGTCATAATATTAAAAAATATATATCGCTCACTCCTTCCAAGAACGTCATAAATCAAAAATCATCAATTTTCAGTTGTGCGTGTTTTCAGAATGCCCAAAAAATGTACTATATTCCAGGAAAAGCGACATATTTTTAACTTAATATTTACCCGCTGCAGGTCAGAAAGTGTTGTTTTTGCATTTTGAAGAAAAGGTATTGTTTAATTATTTTTTTAAATATACTAAATATTTTTCAAATGGAGAAAAAACCTTTAGGTTTTACCTAAAAGGATCTGTTGCATAGTTAAAAGTTCAAAAAGTGGCTTGATATTTATTTTTTACAAATTGTATTATATTTTTAAACTTTAAAAACGATCTCCTGAAAAATCAAGTTTTTTGATTTATGACGTTCTTGAAAGGAGTGAGCGATATCTATATTCAACAAAATTATTATTTACAAAAGTCCCAAACATAGAAACCATTTATAAAAAAAACGCAATTTTTCAAATACTAAAGGATGACAAATATTTGAATTTAAAAAAGTCTATCTTCGAGATTCCTAAATGATTTTTCAACTCCAAAATGCAATACTAAGCAATTTCAACAAAACTTCAAATATTTGGGAATTAAATATTTCAAAAAACTCGCTAAAGAAATAAGAAAAATAGAAGATATAAAAATTCTTAAGAAAAAAATTAATGTATACTACAACATTTTGAGTGTGTCCAAATACTTGTTCACAAAATCTGGATTATCTCCAATTACAGAGGTTATTTTCATTTTGAATTAAAAAGAATTTGATTTAAAATGAAAATTACTCCTGTAATTGGAGATAATCCAGATTTAGTGAACAAGTATTTGGACACACTCAAAATGTTGTAAATAAATTATCTGGTCAAATTATAAGCTTAATAATAAAAATGAAAATGGTATTTTCTGGCGTTTCTCATGTGTGTGATTATAATCCAGGATTCGGATCTCACATACTAATATAAGAGTTTCTGCTTAATAAAAAGCTTCTTTACATCTCACCAATAGATGTCTCTAGTGAAGTTCTAGTGATTCAAGAACAAGGTTTCTAAATTGGTTCATATATATAGAACTTCCAAGAATTTGAGTAGTGTGGTTGTCAATAATGGGTAGAATTGGTGAATGTTACACGTGTGTAAAGTGATCACTTAAACCAGCCTATGACGGTCGTCAGCCCCGTAAATGCCCAGACTTCCATATTCTTCTTCATCTTTGATAAGATGTCAAAAAATATAATGTATACTTCATATAAATCTGCAAAAAATATAAAAAAAAGACTAAATAATAATAATCAATAATATAAAACATTAAACTATGAGTGTAAGTCCCTCTCCAAGCACAAGAGCTCAGTCTCTTTTTTGGACAGGCACAGCGAATCTAAAACCAGAAGTTTGCCATATCGCTCACTCCTTTCAAGAACGTCATAAATCAAAAAAACTTGATTTTTCGGGAGAACGTTTTTAATGTTTAAAAATATAATACAATGTATTAAAAATAAATATCAAGTTTTTATTGTGCAAGAGATATTTTTAGGTAAAACCTGAAGGTCTTTTCTCCATTTGAAAAATATTTAGTTAAAAATATGCCTCTTTTGCTGGGATATAGTACATTTTCTGGGCATTCCGAAAACACGCACAACTGAAAATTGACGATTTTTGATTTATGACGTTCTTGAAAGGAGTGAGCGATATGCGCCCTTGAGGTAGTGTTTTACAAAAATACTATACAAATTATTATTATTATTATTTGTATAAATGTTCAGAAAATGTATTATGTTTTACTTAAAAATGTAACCATATTAAATAAATTAAAAAAAAACCATACCATATAAAGGATTGTATTAGACTCGTGAAGTGTTTATAACAGCCGATATAATCAATATTTTCATTCATCATTTTCCTTTGCAAAATTCGCCTTCGAAAAAACTTTATTTTCGTGAGTTGGCAATGTTTCGTCCACTTACATTCGCCTCATAAATTTGTTTTATCGTTCTCTCCTCACTCATTCGTTCCACATGACCAAACTATCTCAACACACTTTTGTTTACCCATCGGCATTTATGTTTAGTTAGTTATATATATATATATATATATATATATATATATATATATATATATATATATATATATATATATATATATATATATATATATATATATATATATATATATATATATAAATATATATATATTTATATATATATATGAACTAAATAACTAACTAACCATCACGACGCTTCCGCTAACAATCGAACACCACACCACGCTGTCTTTGCAAACGTTCTTCGCCTCTTCCACGTTCATGCATCTCCTCATACACACCCGCCGATTGTTACGACTCCTAACCTGACCACTTTCAAGCATTTGGCATACCTGATCGTGCCATGTTTTTCTCGCTCTTCCTCTGCTCCTTTTTCCGATTACATTCGCCTCATAAATTTGTTTTACCGTTCTCTCCTCACTCATTCGTTCCACATGTCCAAACCATCTCAACACACCTCACATAATTTTTTTTTCAAAACATGTATACAAAGACACTAATTGAATGTATCCCCGCAAGTAAGAAAGTTGCCCCGCCCGGAGAGGAGGTGATATGGTTTGTCAAACAATGAGGCGCTAATATTTTGCACCTGATAAAACGAGAACAAACATAGAAATGATCTTTAAATGCAGAAAAAGGTAGCGTGCACTACAGATTGTTTTTTGTGGTTTTATCGTGCGTCTAGATCAGAAATGTGATAAATTAATAAGAAAATTTGAAAAATAATCAATAAAACATTATACCTGCGATGTTAAGTTTTGATTTCTAACTGATTTAACTTGATATTTCAATACAAAGTATTATTCTATCCTTACAGGGACATCTTTAGTCAAGTGTCGTCAAAATAAATTTGTATTAAAATTATAAGAAATAATGCATTACAAAAAGCTTTCTTTACTGATTAGTAGATATCACACGAAAGTATCTTCATAATATGAACTACTACGGATGTTATTCGAATGTAAAAACATCCTTACCGCCAACGTTTGGAGGCAGATAGGCCAATAGGTTAATTTTATCGATAATTTTCAATTTTCAATTTCAATTTCACTTTATTCAATAAAAAAATAATATATTCATAACAAACAATATTCAAGGCGTATATATTAAAAGTAAGCAAGAAGACTTAAAGGTGTAGAAGAATCCCGCTTCAGAAAACTCCTTCGGACACATGGAACCGATCAATATCCAATATGATATTGTTCAACATAGCGGTAGCTCTTCCTACAGGCATAACCATCGGCAGGTTGGTCCTGTGTATAGGAATGGGAAACAATCTATGCCGACGCTGTCTTAGGTAACTATCGGGAACATACAGACCAATGCTCCGGATAATTTCAGGATTATCCATCATACCGCGCAACAATCGATAAAAATGCGTAATCAAATACATATTCCTTCTAGTCTCTAAACTATTGTAGCCAAGCATACCCTGGAGGAACTGGGTCGGGTAGAGCCGAGGATAATAGCAGTACTCTCTCATGTAGAGATACATCAAAAACTTCTTTTGGACTTTCTCTACCATAAGAGAGTACTTAAGCTCGTGTGGCCATCAGATCATGGAGCCACTCTCGAGTCTACTTCGCACCAAGGAGTTATAAAGAGTTCTCAGCACGCGGGTATTTTGGAAAACCCTGGCAGTACGCAGAACAAATCCTAGCATTTTCAATGCATTACTACTGACTGCCTCTATATGATCGTGAAATGTCAGGGTGCTCACAAATCTAACGCCCAGATCCCTAAAATTCGATGCTCGCATCAGATTTTGGTCGTTCATTTTGTAGCGATAAAATAAAGTTTTTTGGGCCGTGAAAGACGTGATAATGCTTATCTCAGCTTTGCATTCATTCGTCTCTGATGAGATGCCGCAAAACGTCGTGAAGAATGTACTGCAGCACGCGTCCGGAAGCGGAAGCGAGCTTGCGACCCCCCTGTAGTATGATCCGTTCATCCCTTTGACAAAAAGTCGGAATGTAATAATAAATACAGGGTGAAAATTTGTTCCAGCGATTTAGTGGCGACCGGCGACCCTCAGTGTCCCCCCTTGGAGCAGTTTGTCACTCATTAATGGGCGCCTCCCCAGCCTTGGCCACCACGCACTCACACTGCACTTCCAGACAGTTGTATACAATATATCCCTCACTCCTTTCAAGGACGTCATAAATAAAAAAATCGACAATTTTCAGTTGTGCATGTTTTCTGAATGCCCAAAAAATGTACTGTATCCCAGCAAAAGCGGCATATTTTTAACTTAATATTTACTAGGTACAGGGCAGAAAGTGTTGTTTTTTGCATTTTGAAGAGAATGTATTGTTTAATAATTTTTTTAAAAATAATAAATATTTTTCAAATGGAGTAAAAACCTTCAGGTTTTACCTAAAAAGATCTGTTGCACAGTAAAAAGTTCAATAAGTGGCTTGATATTTATTTTTAAAACATTGTGTTTTATTTATAACTTTAAAAACGTTCTCCTGAAAAATCAGGTTTTTTGATTTATGACGTTCTCGAAAGGAGTGTGCGATATGTGTCGCCTACTTTCGAAATCCGCCAGATCCACGTAAGATAGTTTATTATATGAAGGCAAGGTGATCACTCCTGCGCTTCAGGGACCAGTCCAGAGTAATATTCAATAAATAATATAGTGTAAATTCACTAATATTTATTCTCACCCCCCCTGGGAATCGAACTTGGGACCTCCAGCACGGTAGCTTAACACGCTGACCATTACACCACGGAAAACAACATTTTGAGTGTGTCCAAATACTTGTTCACAAAATCCTCCAATTACAGGAGTTATTTTCATATTATTTTTTGACATCTCATCAAAGATGAAGAAGAATATGGAAGTCTGGGCATTTACGGGGCTGACGACCGTCATCGGCTGGTTTAAGTGATTACTTTACACACGTGTAAAATTCACCAATTCTACCCATTATTGACAACCACACTACTCAAATTCTTGGAAGTTCTGTAACCTTGGAAATTTTGAAACCTTGTTCTGTAACCTTGGAAATGTTGAATCACTAGAACTTCACTAGAGACATCTATTGGTGAGATGTAAAGAAGCTTTTTACTAAGCAGAAACTCTTATATTAGTATATGAATGCTACACGTGTGTAAAGTGATCACTTAAACCAGCCTATGACGGTCGTCAGCCCCGTAAATGCCCAGACTTCCATATTCTTCTTCATCTTTGATGAGATGTCAAAAAATATATATATAATTATATATATATTTTTTATGTTTTTTTTTTGCAGTGCCCTATGCACCATCGGGGCGCGGATAAGAGTTTGAACGAATGAATCTCAATGTATCTGTGGATATGTTTTTCTTTTGCATATGTTGCTGCTGGTAACCCAAATAAATAATATAATTTAATAATAATAAAATTAATTAAGTATCAAATTTATATTTGAAGCACTTACTTTGTGTTTTTCCATTTTATAATTAATTAAAACAAAGTTACATTTTAATTACAAAATAAATAAATTGAAAAAAAAAATGAATTACGGTTGTAACTAGGGCTAATAAACCAAGGTGATAAATGATATCGAATTAGTATGCAAATTGGCAGACTGTACCTTGTGTTAGGAGGTACAGTACATGCCAGAATTGTTTTACCAGTCTGTGTACTTATGCAGCACGCGCCGGCGCGTAGCCAGCAGTGTACCTTCCTAGGTCTGGAATACAACATTGTATGAGGGGTGGTGCGCAACATTTGGTTCTGACCTAATAAAAACTAACTAACAAACTAACCATCACGCCGCTTCCCCGCAGGGGTAGGCAGGGAGAATAGAACGCCACACCACTCTGTCTTTGCAAACATTCTTCGCCTCTTCCACGTTCATGCATCTCTCTGCCTACCCCTGGGGAGAAGCGGCGTGATGGTTAGTTAGTTATTTAGTTCATGTATATATATATATATATATATATATATATATATATATATATATATATATATATATATATATATATATTTATATATATATATATATATATATATATATATATATATATATATATATATATATATATATATATATATATATATATATATATATATATATATATATATATATAAATATATATATATATATATAAATATATATATATATATATATATATATATATATATATATATATATATACATATATATATGTATATATATATATATATATATATATATATATATATATATATATATATATATATATATATATATATACATATATATATATTTATATATTTATACCAGATGTCGCATGCGTCGCACTGAATAAAACAAAAGACATCAGATAGAAAAAATATATTATTGTAAACTGTCAGAATCAGATAGATAGAAAAATATTGTAAAGATTAATTAAGAATAAACTTTTAATGTCGTTTCTTTAATTACAAAGCAACACGTTGTTTATTTTATTATTATACACCCACTTTACATATTATTTACACCCAATTTACAAAGAAAAATATAAAATATATATACATATATATAAATAAATAAATGTTTACAACCCCTATACTATAGACAAAAGGGGAGATCGACTTTTGATTCCCCTTCTGTATAATCCACAGTGGCGTGCATATACTAAGTTATAATCTAACCAGCTGGCCCACCATCAAGCCGTATCACCGCAGGGGAAGTCAGAGCGGACAGAACGCCACATCAACCATGTCTTGCAAACAATCTTCGCCACTTCCACATTCATGGATCTCCTCATACACACCCGCAGATTATTAAGTGTTTGAAGTACTCGATAGTACCAATTTTTCCTCGGTCTTCCTCTGCTCATTTCTCCAACTGCGTTCGCGTCGTAATTTTTTTATACCGTTCTTTCCTCACACATTCAACCATCGATGGTTATGCCTGTAGGAAGAGCTACCGCTATGTTGAACAATATCACATTGGATATTGATCTGTTCCATGTGTCCGAAGGAGTTTCCCGAAGCGGGATTCTTCTACACCCTTAAGTCTTCTTGCTTACTTTTAATATATACGCCTTGAATATTGTTTGTTATGTATATATTATTTTTTGTTGTTGAATAAATTGAATTGAATTGAATTGAATCATGCCCAAAACATCTCAATACGCCTCTCTTGTCAATCACCCTGCATTTTTCTAACATTCTTACATCTCATTCAGGCATGATCCTGCCGCT
This sequence comes from Brachycentrus maculatus, assembly GCF_059751285.1. Taxonomy (NCBI): domain Eukaryota; kingdom Metazoa; phylum Arthropoda; class Insecta; order Trichoptera; family Brachycentridae; genus Brachycentrus; species Brachycentrus maculatus. The sequence continues at coordinate 160,387 of NW_028281579.1, read as the reverse complement.
CATTCGTCTGAGTGATCGCAATTAAGATGGGTCGACAGCTGGGAATCGACATCGCAGGAGGCTAATCCCTCTTAAAAACAGGCCACAAGGCCTACAACAAGATGAAGAAGAAGATATCGACGACCCCTACATAAAGTACTCTATCTGCAAATACGTTATTTAACAGGAGAGAGCTTACAAGATTTTTTCAACGTATTTTATTATTTATTAACTAACGGTTTTATCTGAAATTCTAAACTAGTATTACACATTGAAAATACGATAAAGTAATGTATTAAATCATTTAAAAACATTATGCTTTTTACGCTCGGCTACCGTTCTGGAGGTCCTGGGTTCGATTCCCAAGGGGGGTAAAATAAATTTAAGTGATTTTTTCACTGCAATATTTATTCAATATTACCCAGGACTGTTACCTGAAGCGGAGGGCTGATCACCTTTCCTTCATGTGTAAACGATCAACATAACACTGCGTTCATATGACGCAGTGCCCTATGCACCATTGGGGTGCGGATAAGGGTTTTATTATTATTATTTTATTATGCTTTGTCAAAATTAAGTAGTTAGCGTTTTAGGAGTTTATGGGTTCTAGTTGAACACCAACTTAATTTAACAGAAGGGAAGCAAGATGAAAGCTGATTACTTTTAACACAAACTTATTCAGTTCTAGAAAATTACAGTCAAGGAATATTTAAGAATAATCGCGTGATTCTAATGTGAGAACAGTTGAAGGACGTGTCGATCAGTGGACGGGCGGTGACGAAATGTAACGGTCTGGTTCCCGTTCGGTGCGAGCTCGGTTTGGGTGTTCGATTATGCTCGTTCATTCGATTGTTGTGGGTTGCCACAAGTTCAGTTCATATCGAAAATTCGATGCTAGCGTCTTATACGCCTGAAAACTAGGCGTAATTCATTTTATATATGTTTTTGTATACTTTTATTTGTAGATAACGGTCTATTATTTGTTATAATAAATAATATAAGAGTTTCTGCTTAATAAAAAGCTTCTTTACATCTCACCAATAGATGTCTCTAGTGAAGTTTTAGTGATTCATGAACAAGGTTTCTAAATTGGTTCATATATCGCTCACTCCTTTCAAGAACGTCATAAATCAAAAAACTTGATTTTTCAGGAGAACGTTTTTAAAGTTTAAAAATATAATACAATGTATTAAAAATAAATATCAAGCCACTTATTGAACTCTTTACTGTGCAACAGATCTTTTTAGGTAAAACTTGAATGTTTTTTCTCCATTTGAAAAATATTAAGTATATTTAAAAAAATAATTAAACAATACCTTTTCTTCAAAATGCAAAAACAACACTTTCTACCCTGTGGCAGGTAAATATTAAGTTAAAAATATGCCACTTTTGCTGGGATATGGTACATTTTCTGGGCATTCTGAAAACATGCACAGCTGAAAATTGTCGATTTTTGATTTATGACATTCTTGAAAGGAGTGAGCGATATATAGAACTTCCAAGAATTTGAGTATTGTGGTTGTCAATAATGGGTAGAATTGGTGAATGTTACACGTGTGTAAAGTGATCACTTAAACCAGCCTATGACGGTCGTAAGCCCCGTAAATGCCCAGACTTCCATATTCTTATTCATCTTTGATGAGATGTCAAAAAATAATAGATAACGGTCTGTTGATAGCGTCCGCCTCCGTAGTGCAATGGTCAGCACGCTCGGCTACCGTTCTGGAGGTCCCGGGTTCAAATAAATATAAGCGATTTCATCACTCTAATATTTATTCAATACTACCCTGGACTGGTACCTGAAGCGGAGGGCTGATCACCTTTCCTTCATGTGTTAACGATCAAGATAACACTGCGTTTATACGATGCAGTGCCCTATGCACCATTGGGGTGCGGATAAGGGTTTGAAATGAAAAAAAAACATTACCAAGCGACCATTTTAATTCGTAAATTGTCAGACGGGAGGAATATCTAATTTCACATACTCAACCTATAAAGGATTGTTTTAGAGTCGTGAAGTGTTTATAACAGCCGATAAAATCAATATTTTCATACATCATTTTCTTTTGGAATATTCGCCTTCGAAAAAATGCTATTTTCGTAAGTTGGCAATGAATGACGTCACAGAAACGGTGGACTTATTTTAATATTGGCTACATTGCTAAATTACTGGCGGCTCTATTTGTTGATGTCTATGGTCCCCTCTCCCCTCATATTTGTATAACACAAGTGGTAGTTTATCGATCAAGATAACACTGTGTTTATATAATGCAGAGCCCTATGCACCATTGGGGTGCGGATAAGATTGAAAAAAATGTAGTTAGAACACTTTACTTAGGGCAAGTCGATTAAATAGTATTTAATGGACGTGCCCTACGTAAAGTGCTCTAACTATTTAACAAATACAGCGAGCGTTTTTGCCTAGAATTTTCACTCATGAATTACATGAAATTATAGTAACTTTAAACATAAAGAGTAAATCCACTCACGAGTAGGCATAGGCTATAAAACTTATAAATTATGAAGCCTGAGTAGGGACATGATAAACGGTGTTGCACAAGCCGTAGCTGGATTTCAGAGTCACTTGGACGTTAGGTAATTCAAAATAATAATAAATAACATAGCATCAGCGGTCGGAGAACTTTTTTAACAATTACACCAAAATATTTTAGCGTAAGTCGGTATTACCTCCTCCCCCCATTTTAGAAAGAAGACAATCAATCCATTTTTAATTAATGTTTTTTCAAGTGGTAAAAAACGAAGTGTTTTCTTTAATTATTGTAACATGTCTTACCACAAAGTTAATGCCGAAACAATAAATAAAATGTTTTACTTAGTAAATACCACTATTTCTTAAAATCTACTGTGACACGTCGGCTGTCCAAATTTAAAACACAGTAAGGGACATTTTTTTGTAGTAGGTTTTTTTTTGCATTTATGGACTAAGTAGACTCTACTTAGTCCAAAAATGCAAAAAAAAACCTACTACAAAAAAATTGTCCCTTACTGTGTTTTAAATTTGGACAGCAGACGTGTTTCGATGCGTTCCGCAACATTTTCAAACACCGTAACTAGGTTACTAAGTAAAACATTTTACTAAGTTACTAAGTAAAACATTACTAAGTTACTAAGTTACTAAGTCACTAAGTAAAACACCGTAACTAAGTTACTAAGTAAAACATTTTACTAAGTTACTAAGTTACTAAGTAAAACATTACTAAGTTACTAAGTCACTAAGTAAAACACCGTAACTAAGTTACTAAGTAAAACATTTTACTAAGTTACTAAGTTACTAAGTAAAACATTACTAAGTTACTAAGTTACTAAGTAAAACACCGTAACTAAGTTACTAAGTAAAACATTTTACTAAGTAAAACATTGATTACTAAGTAAAATATTGATTAAAAATGAATAGATTTTACCACAAAGTGACTGCCGAATCAATTAACGAAAAGACAATCAATGTATATTTAATATAAAACTAATTTATTGAAATAATTTACACGAAAAAGAAAGAAGAGAGTTTTTTGAGAAATGATGTTCCTTCATGGTTAGTAAAATAATATATAAAAATTTGACCTTTTTTATGTAAAAGAATTTGAATAAAAAAAAAAAATTTTACGATAAAATATTCGAAATAAAGTACGCCACTGATCGCAGGAGCATTGTTCACAAATTAAATTGTATCAAAAATGTATCATATTAAATTCCTCAGCGAGCTAACGAGGGTGTACATAGCGTCCGCTAGGTCTAAACGGGACTCTCGCCCCTACGGCACGGGCCACAGGGGCGAGAGTCGCCAGCAAATTATACCGAGGATTTTATATCGTATTGTTGGGTAATACATCGCACACTCCTTTAAAGTACGTCATAAATCAAAAATCGTCAATTTTCAGTTGTGCATGTTTTCAGAATGCCCAGAAAATGTACTATATCCCAGCAAAAGCGGCATATTTTTAACTTAATATTTACCCGCTGCAGGGCAGAAAGTGTTGTTTTTGCATTTTGAAGACAAGGTATTGTTTAATTATTTTTTTTAAATATACTATATATTTTTCAAATGTAAAAAAAAAACCGTCAGGTTTTACCTAAAGAGATCTGTTGCACAGTAAAAAGTTCAATAAGTGGCTTGATATTTATTTTTAATACATTGTATTATATTTTTAATCTTTAAAAACGTTCTCCTGAGATATCAAGTTTTTTGATATATGACGTTCTTGAAAGGAGTGAGCGATATCCAAAATTTAACAAGGTTTATTTGCAACATTTTGAGTGTGTCCAAATACTTGATCGCAAAATCTGGATTATCTCCAATTACAGGAGTTATTTTCATATTATTTTGTAAATGCCCAGACTTCCATATTCTTCTTCATCTTCGATGAGATGTCAAAAAATAATATGAAAATAACTCCTGTAATTGGAGATAATCCAGATTTTGTGAACAAGTATTTGGACACACTCAAAATGTTGTAAATAAATTGTCTGGTCAAATTATAAGCTTAAATAATAAAAATGAAAATGGTATTTTCTGGCGTTTCTCATGTGTGTGATTATAATCCAGGATTCGGACCTCACATACTAATATAAGAGTTTCTGCTTAGTAAAAAGCTTCTTTACATCTCACCAATAGATGTCTCTAGTAAAGTTCTACTGATTCAAGAACAAGGTTTCTAAATTGGTTCATATATATATAGAACTTCCGAGAATTTGAGTAGTGTGGTTGTCAACAATGGGTAGAATTGGTGAATGTTACACGTGTGTAAAGTGATCACTTAGACCAGCCTATGACGGTCGTCAGCCCCGCAAATGCCCAGACTTCCTCTATACTCTTCTTCATCTTTGATGAGATGTCAAAAAATAATAGATATATTCGTTATTCTAGCCCCAATTTCCACACAACCAATATCTGTACGATGGTCCGTATACAGATTAAACAACCGCGGTGACATCACACAGCCCTGTTTCGCTATGCGACTGCTAATTAGAGCGATCGGACTACCTGTAACGGGGCGGAAGTTCTGGGCAATTGGTCACCTAAGAATTAAAATGCCAGGTAATTGGATTAGTACCCTTAGTAGGATTAAGTATTAGTTGTAACGATGTCCGAGTAGGTTATCTTTAGGTCAATCTTTCATTGTAGCGAGTCGCAGACTATGTGTGTGTATATCATTACATCGCTCACTCCTTTCAAGAACGTCATAATTCAAAAAACTTGATTCTTCAGGAGAACGTTTTTAAAGTTTAAAAATATAATACAGTGTATTAAAAATAAATATCAAGCCACTTATTGAACTTTTTACTGTGCAACGGATCTTTTGAGGTAAAACCTCCATTTGAAAAATATTTAATAAATTTAAAAAAATAGTTAAATAATACTTTTTCTTATCACTAAAATATATTTTTGGGTGAAACCTGAATGTTTTTTCTCCATTTGAAAAATATTTAGTAGGTATATTCAATCAAGTATATCAAGTTTATAGTATATTAGTATATCAAGCCACTTATTGAACTTTTTACTATGCAACAGATCATTTTAGGTAAAACCTGAAGGTTTTTTCTCCATTTGAAAAATATTTTGTATATTTAAAAAAATTAATTAAATACTTAATACCTTTTCTTCAAAATGCAAAAACAACACTTTCTGCCCTGTAGCGGGTAAATATTAAGTTAAAAATATGCCTCTTTTGCTGGGATATAGTACATTTTCTGGGCATTCCGAAAACACGAACAACTGAAAATAGACGATTTTTATATTATAATATATGACGTTGTTGAAAGGAGTGAGCGACATGTGAAACAATTATTATTTTATAAATGATTTTGATATATGGATGTGAGGGAAGCTAGCAGTGTATGGCAGGACAGAAGAGTGTGGCGTTTCATCCTCTACGCCTACCCCTGCAGAGAAACGACTTTGAAGTAGTAGTAGAAATACAACAAACGAAATTTTTTTTGACTATTACATTTAAAATCATGAATTAGTATTATTTTTGACATCTCATCAAAGATGAAGAAGAATATGGAAGTCTGGGCATTTACGGGGCTGACGACCGTCATAGGCTGGTTTAAGTGATCACTTTACACACGTGTAACATTCACCAATTCTACTCATTATTGACAACCACTCTACTCAAATTCTTGGAAGTTCTGTATATATGAACCAATTTAGAAACCTTGTTCTTGAATCACTAGAACTTCACTAGAGACGTCTATTGGTGAGATGTAAAGAAGCTTTTTATTAAGCAGAAACTCTTATATTAGTATGTGAGATCCAAATCCTGGATTATAATGTGAACAAGTATTTGGACACACTCAAAATGTTGTTCATGAATTAGCGTTTGAATTAGTAATACTGATATTAATTGTTTGGGACAACTAAAGTATGAGATGTTTTTTCTTGTAAAAGTAGCATTACTGTTAAATAAAAAGCTTCATTCATCTCGCCATAGATGTCTCTAGTGAAATTCAAGCGAATCTAAGCACTTTGTTTCGAATTTGAAAAAAAAATATATATATATATATATAATAATAATAATAATAAAACCCTTATCCGCACCTGAATGGTGCATAGGGCACTGTGTCATATAAACGCAGTGTTATCTTGATCGTTTTTACACATGAAGGAAAGGTGATGAGCCCTCCGCTTCAGGTACCAGTCCAAGGTAATATTGAATAAATATTACAGTTTAAAAATCATTTATATTTATTTTACCCCCCTTAGGAATCGAACCCGGGACCTCCAGAACGGTAGCCGAGCGTGCTGAACATTACACTACGGAGGCGGACTAACAATATATATATATATATATATATATATATATATATATATATATATATTTATATATATATATGTATATATATATATATATATATATATACATATATATATATATATATATATATATATATATATATATATATATACATATATATATATACATATATTGTTCGTCCATATATATATATACACAGGAGAAAGTGACCAAGTGCATTGTTTTACAAAAGCGTGATCATTGACTATTTGATATCTTACTAGCTTAATATTGCCCTGAACAAAATCCCGAAGGATTTTAAACTTGGAAGTATAATATATTGACTTGGTAAAAATGACTAACTGCATTGATGTTTATTTTGTTGCCAAGTAAAAGTGACTTAAAAACAGGAGTTATTTTTCTTATTATTTTTTGACATGTCATCAAAGATGAAGAAGAATATGGAAGTCTGGGCATTTACGGGGCTGACGACCGTCATAGGCTGGTTTAAGTGATCACTTTACACACGTGTAACATTCACCACAAAAAAAAGCAGCAGTAAGGAGAAAAATTGATGCCTTCGAAATGTGGTGTTGGAGGCGCATGCTCCGAATTCCATGGACAGCTAGACGCACCAATGAGTCCATTCGCCAGGAACTACGCTTGGATGGCTTGTCTCTGGCCAATATCTGTACCCGACGGATTCTCCAGTTCTTTGGACACGTTGCGCGTGGCAACAAGGATAGCCTGGAACGACTAGTTGTGATCGGTAGCCTGGAGGGAAAGAGAGGGAGAGGAAGATCCCCTCACGATGGACCGATCAAATTAAGGCAGCAGCAGGCACATCAGTGGTTGAAGCGCTACGTGCAGCGCAGGCAAGGGATAACTGGAGAAGAGTCATTGCTTCTGCAAGGGTCACAACCCTCAGCAATGAGGAATAAGACGGAGAAGAACATTCGTGACGACGAGCTTAAGTACTCTCTTATGGTAGAGAAAGTCCAAAAGAAGTTTTTGAGGTATCTCTACATGAGAGAGTACGGCTATTATCCTCGGCTCTACCCGACCCAGTTCCTCCAGGGTATGCTCGGCTACAACAGTTTAGAGACTAGAAGGAATGTGTATTTGATTACGCATTTTTATCGATTGTTGCGCGGTATGACGGATAATCCTGAAATTATCCGGAGCATTGGTCTGTATGTTCCCGATAGTTACCTAAGACAGCGTCGGCATAGATTATTTCACATTCCTATACACAGGACCAACCTGCCGATGGTTATGCCTGTAGGAAGAGCTACCGCTATGTTGAACAATATCACATTGGATATTGATCCGTTCCATGTGTCTGAAGGAGTTTTCCGAAGCGGGATTCTTCTACACCTTTAAGTCTTCTTGCTTACTTTTAATATATACGCCTTGAATATTGTTTGTTATGTATATATCATTTTTTTGTTGAATACATTGAATAAATTGAATTGAATTGAATCCACCAATTCGTCCCATTATTGACAACCACACTACTCAAATTCTTGGAAGTTCTGTATATATGAACCAATTTAGAACAAGTGTTTGTTTACACACTCAAAATGTTAAAAATTAAAATGTAACTTTGTTTTAAAATCACGGCAATTAATAATAATTTACAACTTAAAAATACACAAGCAAATGATTTTGCTAAAAGTCCGTTATTAAATATGTTTCCAGTCACTCATCACCCCTGATCCCTTTTGACTGTGACTGCCAATCAACAAAAATAATAAAGTCACTTGAGATCTACCCAAGCCCCTTTGCCTAGCCGTCAAAATATTTTGAATAATGTTAAGTAGATAGTGTTTTAGTATTAATCAGTCTTGATGAAGAAGCCGTTTCTGAAAAGAAGACGTTTCTGGAGAGATCACGTGAGAAGAGCGAGTTCGGATCGAGTGGTGAGGGTGGCAGCGGACAGCAGCATAGGCGGGATCAGACCCCCAGGAAGACCACCTAAACGATGGAAGGACAGCTGGTCTTCCACCTCCCAGGACCGACCCGAGAATGACAGGACCTAGTACTAAAAGAAGAAGAAGAAGAAGAAGATAAAGAAGCGGTTAGCTTCGAAACCGATAGACATTATAATGAAGTTATAATTAAATACTTATAGTGATTTTAAAACAAAGTTACATTTTAGTTACAACATAAGTCCTGTGATCACTTAAACGAGCATATGACGGTAGTCGGCCCCGTAAATGCCCAGACTACCATATTCTTCTTCATCTTTGATGAGATGTCAAAAAATAATATGAAAAATAACTCCTGTGATTGGAGATAATCCAGATTTGTGAACAAGTATTTGGACACACTCAAAATGTTGACGAGCTGATCGCTATGTAAAATAGAGCGTCAGTCTGGTCGGGACTGTGGAGGGGGCGCTCAGAGGGATGTGTGGCGAGAATGGAGAAAGGAGCATCTAAATTAATCAGATTTGAAAGAATTTAAGGGAAGAGGATTAGGCCACTCCTCGTATAGGGTGTGGCTACTTGGAGGGTGTTACAGTAGCGTACACCCACCAGCTAATAATAATAACAAAACTGTAATTTATTTTTTTAACCACTGACTTTGAGATTTTCCATTTTATAATTCAAATGTAACTTTGTTTTAAAATCACTAAAAATACAGTATCGAACAGATTAACCCTTCGCTGCATCGTGTATCAAATATGTTACATAGCTAAAAGTTAGTGTTAAAACATATCGCTCCTTTCAAGAACGTCATTAATAAAAAAACTTGATTTTTCAGGAGAACGTTTTTAAAGTTTAAAAATATAAAACAATGTATTAAAATAAATATTAAGCTACTTATTAAACTTTTTACTGTGCAACAGATCTTTTTAGGTAAAACCAAAGGTTTTCCATTTGAAAATATGAAGTTTATTTAGAAAAATAATTAAACAATACCTTTTCTTCAAAATGCAAAAACAACACTTTCTGCCCTGTAGCGGGTAAATATTAAGTTAAAAATATGCCGCTTTTGCTGGGATATAGTACATTTTCCGGGCATTCTGAAAACATGCACAACTGGAAACTGGTTTTTAAAGTTTAAAAATATATTACAATATATTAAAAATAAATATCAAGCCTCTTATTGAACTCTTTACTGTGCAACAGAACTTTTTAGGTAAAATCTTAGGTTTTTTCTCCATTTGAAAAATAAGAAGTTTATTTAGAGAAATAATTAAACAATACCTTTTCTTCAAAATGCAAAAACAACACTTTCTGCCCTGTAGCGGGTAAATATTAAGTTAAAAATATGCCGCTTTTGCTGGGATATAGTACATTTTTCGGGCATTCTGAAAACATGCACAACTGGAAATTGACGACTTTGGATTTATGACGTTCTTGAAAGGAGTGAGCGATATATCAAAATCCCTTAAGGATAATCATTGCATGTTGTTTCAAATTTGATATATAAATATATTTTTGATTTTTCTTTGTAAAAAGTTTTTCATTATTTTTTATTTGTTTTTCCTCTTATGTTTTGAGTAAGATAAGTAGTATAGATTTTATTTATTATTTAAAATAAAAAAATCATGCAATGAATGGCTAATTTAAACAAAAAAAAAATTACAACATTTTGAGTGTCCAAACACATGTTCACAAAATCTGGATTATCTTCAATTACAGGAGTTATTTTTTGACATCTCATCAAAGATGAAGAAGAATATAATGTTTTTATTTAAGCTTATAATCAAATTACAATTTTAAATAATAAAAATAAAAATAATATTTTCTAGTTTCTCATGTGTGTGATTATAATCCAGGATTCGGACCTCACATACTAATATAAAGAGTTTCTGCTTAGAAAAAAGCTTCCTTACATTTCACCTATAGATTATCTTTAGTAAAAATTCCTGTGATTCAAGTACAATGTTTCGAAATTGGATCATATATATACATATATTTATATATATATATATATATATATATATATATATATATATATATATATATATATATATATATATATATATATATATATATATATATATATATATATTATACATATATATATATATATATATATATATATATATATATATATATATATATATATATATATATATATATATATATATATAGAACTTCCAAGAATTTGAGCAGTGTGGTTGTCAATCATGGATAGAATTGCTGAATGTTACACGTGTGTAAAGCGATCACTTAATCCAGCCTACGTGAGCGCCGTAAATACCCAGACTTCCATATCCTTCTTCATCTTTGATGAGATGTCAAAAAATTATATGAAAAATAACTCCTGTAATTGGAGATAATCCAGATTTATGAACAAGTATTTGGACACACTCAAAATGTTGTATTAACTCTTGATAATTTACCCATTCCTTTATTATGCCTTTGTTCCATATTTTATCACACACTCTGTATGACACACTCAAAATGTTGTAAATAAATTATCTGCTCAAATTGTACGATAAAAATGTTCTTATCAATGTTTATACTTGCGCTTGAAGAAGTTTCACTTCAAAGGGTTTTCGATCATGTTCTTATCACGAGCTGCCCATGTGGTGGGCGGAGCCACAGAGCGACGCCGCGCCCTGATTGGCCGCGCGAGGACAAATCACAGCTCGGCCACAGATATGAAGGAATCTCGGAACAGATTTCAAATACGGGCTGAACTCAATAGCTCCCCCATAGAGACGACAGAGATACCAAAAACCATCGTATGTAGCAATTATTATTATAGATTTTTTTCTTTATTTTAAATTATTTTGCATTTCATTTTATTTTATTTTATTTGTTCGGGAATTGTACAGCTTACATATTTAAAAAATGATATAATGAACAATAGTTACATTAACCATAATAAACATTACATTATATTAACAAAATAGTTACATTAAAAAAAGCCGATTAAACAATTCCACATTTATGTTATAAAACTATTAAAATAAAAACTATTTTTTCACAATATAATATAAATACATGTACAAATACATCTCCGCCTCCGTAGTTAATGATGAGCACGCTTGACTACCGTTCTGGAGGTCTCGGATTCGATTCCCAGGGGGAAGGGGGTCAAATAAATCTAAGTGATTTTTTCATTGTAATATTTATTCAATATTACCCTGGACTGGTACCTGAATCGCAGGGCTGATCACCTTTCATCAATGTGTTAACGATCAGATAACATTGTGTTTATATGATGCAGTGCCCTGTGCACCATTAGGTGTGGATAAGGGTAAGAAGAAGGAGACAAGTTTAAAAATATAATAAATACAAAAAAAGATCCCACAAAGGCATGGCCTGTACGCGCACGGGTATATATTAAATTTTAAGTTATATTATAAAAATGGGCATTGGCAAAATTTATTTAGTAAAAATGTAATGTATGGAGTAATGAAGCGTGGAGTTGGCAAAAGAAGGATAAAAGCAGTCGGAATGCGATCTCTTATTGAGGAAAAACCATGTATGGTAGATGTTCCAATGGTGATATAAGGAATGGGTGCAAGGCTGAGATGAGCACTATCCAGTAAACTAAGGAAGGCGGCTTGGGATGGTTTGGGAAGGATGAGAGTAGACTGGATGCAGTCGGGATGCCATCTCTCAATGCGGCAAGACCATGTATGGTAGATGTTCCAATGGCGATATAAGGAAAGGGTGCAAGGCTGAGATGAGCACTATCCAGCAAACTAAGGAAGGCGGCTTGGGATGGTTTGGGAAGGATGAGAGTAGACTGGATGCAGTCGGGATGCCATCTCTCAGTGCGGCAAGACCATGTATGGTAGATGTTCCAATGGTGATATAAGGAAAGGGTGCAAGGCTGAGATGAGCACTATCCAGCAAACTAAGGAAGGCGGCTCGGGATGGTTTGGGAAGGATGAGAGTAGACTGGATGCAGTCGGGATGCCATCTCTCAGTGCGGCAAGACTATGTATGGTAGATGTTCCAATGGTGATATAAGGAAAGGGTGCAAGGCTGAGATGAGCACTATCCAGCAAACTAAGGAAGGCGGCTTGGGATGGTTTGGGAAGGATGAGAGTAGACTGGATGCAGTCGGGATGCCATCTCTCAGTGCGGCAAGACCATGTATGGTAGATGTTCCAATGGTGATATAAGGAAAGGGTGCAAGGCTGAGATGAGCACTATCCAGCAAACTAAGGAAGGCGGCTTGGGATGGTTTGGGAAGGATGAGAGTAGACTGGATGCAGTCGGGATGCCATCTCTCAGTGCGGCAAGACCATGTATGGTAGAGTTCCAATGGTGATATAAGGAAAGGGTGCAAGGCTGAGATGAGCACTATCCAGCAAACTAAGGAAGGCGGCTTGGGATGGTTTGGGAAGGATGAGAGTAGACTGGATGCAGTCGGGATGCCTTCTCTCAGTGCGGAAAAACCATGTATGGTAGATGTTCCAATGGTGATTTACGGAAAGGGTGCAAATAGGGGGCTCAAATCATATAATGCAGTGGTTCGGAACGATATATTGCAGTGTTGGACTCCCATGTTTATTGTTTATTATTGGGATTGGGGTATATATCGCAGTCATACAGGAGAAAGTGACCAAGTGCATTTTTTACAAAAACGTGATCATTGACTATTTGATATTTTATCAGCTTAATATTGCCCTGAAAAAAATCCCGAAGGATTTAAACTTGGAAGCATAATATGACTTGGTAAAAATGACTAACTGCATTGACGTTTATTTTCTTGCCAAGCAAAAGTGACTTGAATGGCCCTCCTGAACATTTTACGTTTTCTCAGTTGATCACTTTCTCCTGTACGTTTATATATATATATATATATATATATATATATATATATATATATATATATATATATATATATATATATATATATATATATATATATATATATATATATATATATATATATATATATATATATATATATATATATATATATGTCTGAGAGTAATATAAGAGTTTCTGCTTAATAAAAAGCTTCTTTACATCTCACCAATAGATGTCTCTAGTGAAGTTCTAGAGATTCATGAACAAGGTTTCTTAATTGGTTCATATATATAAAACTTCCAAGAATTTGAGTAGCGTGGTTGTCAATAATGGGTAGAATTGGTGAATGTTACACGTGTGTAAAGTGATCACTCAAACCAGCCTATGACGGTCGTAAGCCCCGTAAATGCCCAGACTTCCATATTCTTCTTCATCTTTGATGAGATGTCAAAAAATAGTATATATGTCTGTGTGTGTGTATATAAAACATACGTACAATACGCCTAAAAATTTATACTTTTATTTCAATCATATCACTACACTAGTTCTTACAACTATGTAGCGTCCTGATTTTTATGGTAAAGAAGCAAATTTTTGGTAAATGGAGGAAGTAGTAGATGTGTGAAATAGAACAGTACATTTGTATTTTTTTAGGGTACTTTAAAATGAATTACGTTTAAAATTATTGCGAGTAAGGGGTACGACGTTTTGCTTTTTTCTCCGCCTCCGGCGCCATTTTAAAAGGCCTCGGTGGAGGGGGTCGGTAATGTGTCCTCCGCGGACCAGTCTACTCTCACGTCTCAATTACCCGGCCGCCATTATCTCGTCATAAACTCGGCTGAATTACGCCAAAACTCTTCCAAAAAACGGTCCGGAAGACCCCCACGAGCGCCGTCCACATCTGACAGCGATTCAAATCCGGAAGGCGCTTCGATTCCATAGACAAACCGCCAGATAGGCGCGCGAGTGCTGTCCGCCGAGTCAATTTGCCAACATAATTAGTGACGTTCATCATTAATTAGCCCGGTACCTACGCGCGCGAGACTTTTGCATCAGTTTGAGTGTCGTTTTTTATATCTTACGACGATTTTTAGTGCGTTTTTGTGAAATTATACGACGCTGAAGGCCGAACGAATTGTGAGTATCCATCCCGCAAATAAAAAACATTGTATTCGTACTTTTTTTGGGGAAAACACTTTATCCTTCAACGGCCCACATCTCCACACCAAGAGTGGGCCTTCTCTGTACACCTTCAGGAGACTATCCATCCTCAGAACCCTAACTGTCCATCTCATCACCCTGACCAGATACCTTTTTTTTTTTTAATTTTAAATTTTTTATTATTTGTATATATTTATTTAAATCACAATTTATACATATTTAGAACTTTTTTTTTCAGAGACCCACCAAGCCACTTTGTGTGTCTTGTCGGTGGAGTTCTTTTTTAATACATTTTTATTGTTTTTAACGATTTTAACCTAATATAGAAACAAAAAAGAGAAAAATATTAAGAATACAAACATTTTACAATTTTCATAAAATTAACGCTTGATCATTTCCCCATTCCTTCATTTTGCCTTTGTTCCATATTTTATTTTGACCTCTAACCTCCGTCGGCAACAAATTAAAAATATACCTTTCTGTACCCTTCCAATTCCTCTACACAACACACCATCCTTCAGACATTTCTGCCCTGGACCAGCTCGCATATCCACACCAAGAGTGCACCTTCTCTGTACGCCTTCAGGAGACTATCCATCCTCAGAACCCCAACTGCCTATTATACCCTTCTTACCAGATATATTTTAGTAATCCCATATATGAACATTTAAAGTTACTTTCAGAACGTTGAATATTGTGGATGAGTTTCATCGTTGAACAACAAACTAGACAAAAATATCCACATCTTCTAGTACACAACCATGATACACGATTTACACACAACGAAGGTTTGACAGTCCCAAGAATTAACAGTAAATATGGGAGTCCAACACTGCAATATATCGTTCCGAACATTTTTAATTTGTTGCAGTATTACTCTCTTTCCATCCTTAGAAAACATACTTCCCAAATATAGGAAATCATCTACCTGTTCCGTAATTTCTCCATTTAGACACAACGAAGGTTTGATAGTCCCAAGAATTAACAATAAATATGGGAGTCCAACACTGCAATACTGTATATCGTTCCGAACATTTTTAATTTGTTGCAGTATTACTCTCTTTCCATCCTTAGAAAACATACTTCCCAAATATAGGAAATCATCTACCTGTTCCGTAATTTCTCCATTTAGACACAACGAAGGTTTGATAGTCCCAAGAATTAACAATAAATATGGGAGTCCAACACTGCAATATATCGTTCCGAACATTTTTAATTTGTTGCAGTATTACTCTCTTTCCATCCTTAGAAAACATACTTCCCAAATATAGGAAATCATCTACCTGTTCCGTAATTTCTCCATTTAGACACAACGAAGGTTTGATAGTCCCAAGAATTAACAATAAATATGGGAGTCCAGCACTGCAATGTATCGTTCCGAACATTTTTAATTTGTTGCAGTATTACTCTCTTTCCATCCTTAGAAAACATACTTCCCAAATATAGGAAATCATCTACCTGTTCCGTAATTTCTCCATTTAGACACAACGAAGGTTTGATAGTCCCAAGAATTAACAATAAATATGGGAGTCCAGCACTGCAATGTATCGTTCCGAACATTTTTAATTTGTTGCAGTATTACTCTCTTTCCATCCTTAGAAAACATACTTCCCAAATATAGGAAATCATCTACCTGTTCCGTAATTTCTCCATTTAGACACAACGAAGGTTTGATAGTCCCAAGAATTAACAATAAATATGGGAGTCCAACACTGCAATACATCGTTCCGAACATTTTTAATTTGTTGCAGTATTACTCTCTTTCCATCCTTAGAAAACATACTTCCCAAATATAGGAAATCATCTACCTGTTCCGTAATTTCTCCATTTAGACACAACGAAGGTTTGATAGTCCCAAGAATTAACAATAAATATGGGAGTCCAACACTGCAATATATCGTTCCGAACATTTTTAATTTGTTGCAGTATTACTCTCTTTCCATCCTTAGAAAACATACTTCCCAAATATAGGAAATCATCTACCTGTTCCGTAATTTCTCCATTTAGACACAACGAAGGTTTGATAGTCCCAAGAATTAACAATAAATATGGGAGTCCAGCACTGCAATGTATCGTTCCGAACATTTTTAATTTGTTGCAGTATTACTCTCTTTCCATCCTTAGAAAACATACTTCCCAAATATAGGAAATCATCTACCTGTTCCGTAATTTCTCCATTTAGACACAACGAAGGTTTGATAGTCCCAAGAATTAACAATAAATATGGGAGTCCAGCACTGCAATGTATCGTTCCGAACATTTTTAATTTGTTGCAGTATTACTCTCTTTCCATCCTTAGAAAACATACTTCCCAAATATAGGAAATCATCTACCTGTTCCGTAATTTCTCCATTTAGACACAACGAAGGTTTGATAGTCCCAAGAATTAACAATAAATATGGGAGTCCAACACTGCAATACATCGTTCCGAACATTTTTAATTTGTTGCAGTATTACTCTCTTTCCATCCTTAGAAAACATACTTCCCAAATATAGGATATCATCTACCTGTTCCGTAATTTCTCCATTTAGACACAACGAAGGTTTGATAGTCCCAAGAATTAACAATAAATATGGGAGTCCAACACTGCAATACATCGTTCCGAACATTTTTAATTTGTTGCAGTATTACTCTCTTTCCATCCTTAGAAAACATACTTCCCAAATATAGGATATCATCTACCTGTTCCGTAATTTCTCCATTTAGACACAACGAAGGTTTGATAGTCCCAAGAATTAACAATAAATATGGGAGTCCAACACTGCAATATATCGTTACAAACATTTTTAATTTGTTGCCGACGGAGGTTAGAGGTCAAAATAAAATATAGAACAAAGGCAAAATAAAGAAAAGGGTAAATGATTAGTAGTTGATTCTATGAAAATTGTAAAATAGTTTATATTCTAAATTTTTTTCTTAGTTTTTTTTTGTGTGTATATTAGGTTAAAATGGATAAAAACAATAAAAAAATGTATGTAAAAAGAACTCCACCGACAAGACACACAAGGTGGCTTGGGTCTCTGCAATTAAAAAAAAATGTTTAAAATTGTTCTTTAAATAAATGTCAGTAAAATACTTCATACTTCACAAGCTTATAGTTCATTTAAAATAAAACAGTAATTTTGGATAATTTATATAACGCCATTTTCGTAAAATACTACCTCAAAGGCGCTTCCCTGTGAATGAATAGATAACACATGATGTGTTTTTATTAGTTAAAAAATTAATAAAAAAAATCACAAGACTATCGGTAGCATTCTTATTGAAATCTGTAGAGAACTACGGAAGATATGAAGGTTTAAACATAACATATTTTAATAAAACGAAAAACGGACAACGCTACACGTCATCAAATTTTACGTCATCGGGTGTGTTATGCGGCGTATCTCGTTATGTATCTGCTTAATAGAGCTGTAATAGTAGTACTGTGGATTCTTTTCTGTGACGGCATTCATTACCAACTTACGAAAACGACGTTTTTACGAAGGCGAATTTTGCAAAGGAAAATTATGAATGAAAATATTGATTATATCGGCTGTTACAAACACAAAACGAGTCTCACACAATTCTTTATGGGTTGAGTATGTTAAATGAGTTATTTTTGCCATGTGATAATAACCTATTGAGGTAAATATGATAAGGAAAATAATTTAGAAAAACAAATTTGTTTTTGTTTTTTTTTTATAAAGTTCATCTCACTCTCACCGTTTCTAACTACGGCGTGGAAGAGCATTCCACGCCGTCGGTCCCGCAACTGCAAAGGCACGCTCGTTAAATATAACGTAACAAGATGATAAGATCACTTTACCCGTGGTAGTTGTAGCCGCTTGAAGCGTGAGACGCCTACTGACCCATTCGTCTGGAATACACAGCTCTTTTAGATAGGTACTCTAGATCCCTATTATGCTATGCTTTATACATGAGCGGACAGAGTTTATACTCATTATTATATGACGATTTTGGTTGGTAATCGAAGCAGAGAAAGACCGAAAAATACTTGCCCTGATCAAGTATTTCAAATGCTTGTGCGTGATTAGGTCAAGAGTCGGAATAATCGGTGTGTATGTATGAGGAAATGAATTTACATATCGCTCACTCCTTTCAACAACGTCATAAATAAAAAATTGTCAATTTTTATTTGTGCATGTTTTCGGAATACCCAGAAAATATACTATATCCCAGCAAAAGCGGCATATTTTTAACTTAACATTTACCCGCTACAGGGCAGAAAGTGTTGTTTTTGCATTTTGAAGAAAAGGTATTGTATAATTATTTTTTTAAATATAATAAATATTTTTAAAATGGAAAAAAAACCTTCAGGTTTTACCTAAAAAGATCTGTTGTACAGTAAAAAATTCAATAAGTGGCTTGATATATATTTTTAATACATTTTTTTATATTCTTAAACTTTAAAAACGATCTCCCAAAAAAAAAAGGTTTTTTTATATATGACATGGTTGTTAAGTTTTATATGTGGTTTGGCTAGCGCCATTTTTATTTAAGCTTATAATTTGCCCAGATAATTTATTTACAACATTTTGAGTGTGTCCAAATACTTGTTCACAAAATCTGGATTATCTCCAACTACAGAAAATGCCCAGACTTCCATATTCTTCTTCATCTTTGATGAGATGTCAAAAATAATATGAAAATAGCTCCTGTAACTGGAGATAAGCCAGCTTTGTGAACAAGTATTTGGACACACTCAAAATGTTGTACATATTAACTTTCGATCATTCAACCATCCCTTTATTTCGCCTTTGTTCCATATTTTATTTTGACCTCTAACCTCCGTCGGTAACAAATTAAAAATGCTTGAACTTTGTATTAAAATGTTCTACTCCGATACTTAATTTATTTATTTATTTTAAAACATATTAATAAATAATAAAACCCTAACCGCACCCCAATGGTGCATAGGGCACTGCTTCATATGAACGCAGTGTTATCTCGATCGTTTACACATGAAGGAAAGGTGATCAGCCCTCCGCTTCAGGTACCAGTCCAGTGTAGGTAATATTGAATAAATATTAGAGTGAAAAAATCACTTATATTTATTAAACCCCCCTGGGAATCGAACCCGGGACCTCCAGAACGGTAGCCGAGCATGCTGACCATTACACTACGGAGGCGGACATATTACAGTCGTGTGCCATATTAATAGACCCAACAATCAAATAACAATACAGCTACAATTCTTTTGCTATCATTACCAATCGTGTGATTTTTTAAATGTTTTTTTTTTACGTTTTTAAACGTTTTTGATTTGAAAAACCGCGCGTTACTCATACGGCGCCGTCTTGACAACTGATTTCCGCTGCCGAATTCGTAATTCCGCATTTCCAGGTGTAAAAACTTTCTTATAATGTTGTCAGAAGTGCTATCTATCAATGTAATAAAAATACATTTTCAAATAATGCTGTTATTATGTTTTTTTTTTTAACAAAAAAGTGATGATGAAAACAATTACTGTCTTGGGTCTATTAATTAGGCACAGGACTGTACATACATAACATATATTACATCAAAACATATTACATACATAAATAATATATACATATAATATTCCCGATGAGTAATTTCCATTTCCCATTTTGGGACATGGGATTAAGGTTAACAAGACTGGAACACAAATAATAAAGTAACAAAAAATATTTTTTTAAATAACCAAAACTAATACCAATACAGGGCAAAATATAAAAACAATAAACAGGTATGATAAATAGGCACATGAAGCATATTTAAAATAAATAAATGAGAAAACATAAAAAAATGAGAAAATATAGCATATCGCTCACTCCTTTCAAGAACGTCATAAATCAAAATTCGTCAATTTTCAGTTGTGCGTGTTTTCGGAATGCCTAGAAAATGTACTATATCCCAGCAAAAGTGGCATATTTTTAACTTAATATTTACCCGCTACAGGGCAGAAAGTGTTGTTTTTGCATTTTGAAGAAAAGGTATTGTTTTATTATGTTTTTAAATATACTAAATATTTTTTAAATGGAGAAAAAACCTTCAGAAAAAACCTAAAAAGATCTGTTGCACAGTAAAAAGTTCAATAAGTGGCTTGATATTTATTTTTAATATATTGTGTTATATTTTTAAACTTTAAAAATGTTCTCCTGAAAAATCAAGTTTTTTGATTCATGATGTTCTTGAAAGTACTGAGCGATATGTCAGGCAGCTGGTTAATTTGGGTTTTTTGCAATATAATTTAAGGACCTTATTTTAAATTTAGTATTGTTTATCGGCTCCACATGTATTTTTCTATGTCCTCGTGTATTATGATTATGAATATCTTTGTTAAAAATCGGTATGGTGTTGCTGTGTGTCGTTTTGAACATTATTGGAACTATGGTATTTGTAATCTCATAAGTTGGTAGAATGTCAAAGAGTATTATCTAGGGGCCATAAACCCTTCGTTGTGTGTGAAGTGGTGTCATAGTTGTGTGCTAGAGGATTTTTATACTTTATAGTAGTTTGTTGCTCCATCCACAATATTCCTGTGCAGCTTATCACGCTATTATCTGTCGAAATGGTAC
This sequence comes from Brachycentrus maculatus, assembly GCF_059751285.1. Lineage (NCBI taxonomy): Eukaryota > Metazoa > Arthropoda > Insecta > Trichoptera > Brachycentridae > Brachycentrus > Brachycentrus maculatus. The sequence continues at coordinate 139,215 of NW_028281579.1, read as the reverse complement.
TACACAGCCCGTGAGCGAGTCATGGTTTCCACGGCTTTTCCAGCGCGCCACCAAGCGCCGACTGAAGCGAGAGACCGGGAATCGGATATAAATTAAAGCGGAATTATTTAAATGTCTCAATTCTAGTTGACACTATTCTCGTCCGCCTCCGTAGTGTAATGGTTAGCACGCTCGGCTACCGTTCTTGAGGTCCCGGGTTCGATTCCCAGGGGGAGGGGTCAAATAATAATAAATAAGTCATTTTTTCACACTAATATTTATTCAATAAATAAATAATATCTGGGTCAAATAAGTGATTTTTTCACTCTCATATTTATTTAGTATTACCCTGGATTGGTACCCGAAGCGGAGGGCTGATCACCTTTCCTTCATGTGTTAACGATTAAAATAATACTGCGTTTATATTATGCAGTGCCCTATGCACGATTGTGTTACGGATAAGGGTTTAAAGAACAATTCTCGTTGCGCAGATTTGCCGTGCGCGACTAGTGACATGAACGTATGGAAATGGTACTACACAGCCCGTCATTCAGAGTCAAACATTCCATGTCCTTTCCAGCGCGCCGCCATGCGCCGACTGATGGCGTCCTAATTGTCTTTGTTCTCGTTGCGCAGGGTTGCCATGCGTGACTAGCGACACGAACGTATGGAAATAGTACTACACAGCTCGTCAATCAGAGTCACAGATTCCACGCCCTTTCCAGCGCACAGCCAAGCGCCGACTGACGGCGGCCTATCTAATTGTCTTTATTCTAATTGCGCAGGGTGCCATGCGCGAGTAGCGGCATGAACATGAGCGGCCAGGTGGAGGGGTTCTGCCCCGCGTCGCTGTGCCGGCTGCTGCGAGGGATCGCGGCCGGGCCGGCGCCCCCTGCGGCCCCCACGAGTCTGGCCCCGCACTCCTTCACTATCGCGGCCATCCTCGGCCTCAAGGGACACGACTCGTATCCCAGCGGTGAGTGCCATGTGACACATCCTGCTTCTGTAATGTGTCCCTAAGCTTTCCTCATCTCACCATACATGTCTCTAGTGAACTCTCGCATACTGTGTGTTTCGAGTTCGATGAAAATATCAAGATTTTTCAATAATTTGAGTAGTGTGGTTTTCATGGTTAGAATTAGTGAATGTTACACGTACGTAAAGTGATCACTTCAACCAACCTACGACGGTTGTGAGCCCCGTAAAGTGACGACTATAACGGTCGTAAGCCCTGCAAATGCCCAGCTTCCATAATCTTCTTCATCTTTGTTGAGATGTCAAAAAAAATGTAAAAAATAATTCCTAATTGGAGATAATCCAGATTTGTGAACAAGTATTGAGACACACTCAATACTGTAACAAGGAGATTCTTCAAAATAAAGCTATAAGGAAAATAGATATACGAGTAGAATGTAGGAAATATTACAAATATCTCTGATATTGTTCTATTATTTATGATTGATATTTGGGATTATTGGGACTATAGTGATTCTATTATTTATATTTATTTAAACCATATCTGATCCCCATGTGGAGCATTTGGAGTCCACAAACTGTCTCCAGGCTTTTCTGTCAGGCTGCCAGCTCCCTTGCGTCCTCCCGAGTCAGATCCGCGTCCCAGTGATCTGACGAGAACTGCCGACGAATTGTCAGCAGTGTTCGGGAACCTGATGCCTTGTAAAGGAGGCAAGCTTGATGGCGGCTCTCGAGAGACATGCGGAGTACATGGCCAAGCCATGAATCGCCTTTTCTTGACGACAGTTGTGACCAAGATTTACTGCGTCCTACGCTTTATCTCTTCATTCCTCACAAAGTCTAACCTCCGCAGACACCTATTCTCAAAGTTGTTCTATGTGTACAGATATTTCCTCTGCTGGGGGCCAGGGTGCCGGACAGGGGGGCCCCCGTGGAAGGCCGAGAGCTCTGCCCCCGAACCCGTCTCCGGCGCCCCCTTCTCAACACCACCATAACTCCAAATCAAAAAGGGTAATATTTAAATTACTTGGTCTTTATCGTTACAGCATGCCACGAGACTCCTATGGTTTTGTTCTCCAGTACATACCGCCCTAACCATACTCTCCACCATCTTCTAGTGGAACAGAAGGTCTACTGATGACAGTCAACAGTCCGCCTTCTCCTGAAGAGTGCAACGTGGTTTCCTCCCAGCAATGAGCAAATACTGACAAGTTCCCGATTGGCCCACACTAGATTATCCCTCCTGTTCCCAACACAGATTTAAATCAAATATCTTTATTTAGCTAGAAGAAACACAAATCCACTTAATGAACTATACACCTTGTACATAATAAGCATGGTCAATAATAAATGCAATTCCCATCTTAAAAAAACATTATCTCTACATAGCCAAATCATCTCAGAAGTCCTGAATCTTCTCAACTATACCTGCCTCAGCCGCACACCCCTTCTGACTTCTGCACTCCTGACCCTGGCATACAGTCCTAGCTTCTAGCCACACATGCTATGTAGACTCTCGGGGCTACTCTCCCATATATATTGCTCTAACCATTCTCTCCACATAGCCACACCATCATAGAGACCTTTGATCTTCCCAACTATACCTGCCTCAGCTGCACACCCCTTCTGACTTCTGCACTCCTGACCCTGGCATACAGTCCTAGCTTCTAGCCATACATGTTATGTAGACTCTCGGGCCTACTCTCCCATATATATCGACCATTAATATATGGTCATATCATTTTTTTGTGCGCAGGTTCGAACCATATTCACTCCAGAACAATTGGAAAGGTTGGAAGCGGAATTCGAGAGACAACAATACATGGTCGGACCAGAGAGGCTATATCTGGCGCATGCCCTCCAACTAACAGAGGCTCAGGTTAGTATTACCAGCCAGTCACAATATATCCCATCTAGAATATTGAAAGCTGTCCCACCGCATGCCCAGATCTGATACAGAAGCATCTAGGCTTCCTGACAGATCGATCACTCCTTTCAAGAACGTCATATATAAAAAAAACTTGATTTTTCAGGAGAACGTTTTTAAAGTTTAAGAATATAATACAATGTATTAAAAATAAATATCAAGCCACTTATTGAACTTTTTACTTTGCAACACATCTTTTTAAGTAAAACCTGAAGGTTTTTTCTCCATTTGAAAAAAATCAAGTAAATTTAAAAAAATATTAAACAATAGCTTTTCTTCAAAATGCAAAAACAACACTTTCTGCCCTGTAGCGGGCAAAAATCAAGTTAAAAATATGCATCTTTTGCTGGGATACAGTACATTTTCTGGGCATTCCGAAAACATGCACAACTGAAAATTGCCTTGTTGGCCACCCTTGGACTAAGATTTGTTTGACCTTACAGGTGAAGGTGTGGTTCCAGAACAGGAGGATAAAGTGGAGGAAGCAGCACTTGGAGCTGACCCAGCAGCGGCTCGCTCTGGCGAGAAGGCAGCAGCTGGCCGACCAGATGGACGCCTCTAGCAGCAACAGCCTGCCCGAGGAGTCCTGAAGAATCCCTACCAAACTATATACATACACCTTATTCTCAATATTATTAATATTTGACCCTTTCCACTCTGACCATTTTTTCTCATAACTGACCAGATACTCTGATCAAAAAAATGCGACGTTTTTCTACCATTAAAATAAATATTTTGGTTCCCTATTTTGGGACACTCTGTCTGGCAATTCGTATGACCATGTTAATTAAGACTAACTGTATTTATCTGAAATATTTTATGGTAGAATATACTCGGGTGATGGAGAAATCAGTGATTAAAGTTATACCTGCGCCGGGCCAGACATTGTGGCCCACGGAGCTGCCTACTAGAATCATACGGGACAGAATGTCTGGCCTACAGAGTGGTAAGAGTTAAAGCATTTACTTTGTGGTTAGTCATTTTTACTTATTATTTTTTTAACAAAAATGTTAATAATATTAGCACCGTTTTAACACTTGCGATTTTTGGTCGACCCGAAGACCAACATGCACTAAAGGTTTCAGCATTTTTTTAAATTACCTAACGTTCAAGTGACTCTGAAATCTAGCTATGGCTTATGCAACACCGTTTATCATGTCCCTACTCAGGCTTCATAATTTATAAGTTTCATAGCCTATGCCTACTCGTGAGTGGATTTACTCTTTATGTTTAAAGTTACTATAATTTCATGTAATTCATGAGTGAAAATTCTAGGCGAAAACACTCGCATAAGGTTTCAGCACCAACATGCTTCACGAGTCGAGGTTAAACAT
>NW_028281579.1:0-130000 GCF_059751285.1 Brachycentrus maculatus | reverse complement strand
TCATTACAAGATATTTGTTTGCTCTCTACTGAATCTTTGGATCTTCTTGTCTTCTTTACATCTAAAAATCAAACGAACGTATTAATAAAAATCAATCTTTAAGAAAATGTAGCATAGACTGAATGTAATCGAAATGCGATCTCTCAGACGAATTTGCAACAAAACGATGTATGATAAATGTTCGAATGGTGAAATAAGGAAGGAATGAAAACCTGAGAAAACATTATCGATAAAATTAAGAAAGGTGTGTTGTTCACTCAATCATTCGTTCCACACGTCAAAACCATCTGGTTTGGACATGTGGAACGAATGAGTGAGGAAAGAACGGAAAAACAAATTTATAATAATAAAATAACAACTATGTAATTTTTTCCACATTAATTTTATTCGATCAGCAACCGGGTTTCATCGTAACCGACAGTCTGATGGTGTTTTAAGGTGGGGTAGGTATTAAGGTAACACCATAACCCCACCCCTATCCTTATGGAAACCCAATAACTTGTACACTGTTTCTTTTATGTATATATATATATGTTTAGTCATAAATTAAACCCTGAAGAGGGCAACAGGTTGTTGCCGAAACTAGTTGGTTGTTAGTAAAAATATGAGGGGATCGAAAAACAAAGTATTTTTATTTCTCAAAATAATATGTTAAAATTTCAGTTACAAAATCGTTGTTGGCCAGTGTAATTAGAGAAACAAGAAGCATAGAATAGTTCGCAGGCAAGGAGGAAACTTACTAGAGACATCGCCAATTCCGTGAGAATATTCCAAACACTCCTGCTTGATTTCGGGAATGTCTACGTCTATTGAGGTCGAAACAGTGGTATCGCTAGATACGACTTTAGTACTGGGTCCCGGGTCACCCATATCAGCAGATGATGCCCCTTCTCCAGTATGGAGAGCATCGCGATATTCAACATCACTTCCTGGTTCTGCTTTGAGTGTGACCTCGTTAGATGTTACTTCAGCACTGGGTCTCGGTTCAGCTATACCAGGACACGATGTCCCTTCTCCAGTATTGCCATTTTCATCATCACTTGTTGATTCCGCTTTGATTTCATCAGCTTTTAAGTATATGATTTTGGGATAACAATTGTCCACAGAGCATTCTCGTACATTATAGCTTGTATCCGGTTTAGTTTCGAGTAGCGCCCCTTCCCCAGGAGGCGGTAGGAGAATACACCCATCTGCATCTCCCGGTTCAACCTTCACATGAACTGGAGTGTGCTCCATCTTTTCTCCGATCTTCTATTTACTGTACGCAACAATAATAATCTATTCCACCTGCAAACAAATGCGATACCAGATTTTAATTTTTTGACCTTAAAATAAGTGCTATAATGAACTGATATTCTTTAAATGACGCAAAATACAAACTTTTTATTCAACGACGTGTGACACGATGCAAGAGAGGACCACAGACTTGACCACAGATTATAACCATAGTCTAACGTCAACAATAGCCAGCCATAGACAAGATTGCGTCTCAAGGAACAAAGTAACAGTACCTACCAAAGTAGTATGTTCCTACAAAAATAAATGTATGTATATATATATATATATATATATATATATATATATATATATATATATATATATATATATATATATATATATATATATATATGTATATATATAAATATATATAAATATATATATAAATATATATAAATATATATATATATATATATATATATATATATATATATATATATATATATATATATATATATATATATATATATATATATATATATATATATATATATATATATATATATATATATATATATATATATATATATATATATATATATATATATATATATATATATATATATATATATATATATATATATATATATATATATATATATATATATATATATATATATATATATATATATATATATATATATATATATATATATATATACATACATTTATTTTACCATTTATTATATGAAATTTAACGACGAGCGTGAGTCCCTATCCAAGCAAAAGAGCTCAGTCTCTTTTTTGGAGTAATGAAATATATATAAATCAAAAATTAAACACGGTTATTGCATTGAATTCTACTTTTATTAACATATATTTATTTATGATAATATGTGACACGTGTCGTCTGATTCGGCACTATCAACCTCTCAAAAAATACAATAAATAATTAAATATGGGAGTTAGCGTGTATGCGGACTTGCGTTTTTATTCGTAAAGCATAACCCTTTATAGTAGTGACAAATATTCGTGGCATTTTCAATAAAGCTCGATATATAATTTTTTTTTAAGTATTATTTTTAAATCAAACACAGGTTTTTCGGGTCTACTATGTAAGTTGTATTTTATATATTTTTTAAAAAACACATTAAAATTAATATTTTGACAATTCGCTCACTCCTTCCAAGAACGTCATAAATAAAAAAACTTGATTTTTCAAGAGAACGTTTTTAAAGTTTGAAAATAAATTACAATGTATTAAAAATAAATATCAAGCCATTTATTAAACTTTTTACTGTGCTACAGATCTGTTTAGGTAAAACCTGAAGGTTTTTTCTCCATTTGAAAAATATATAGTATATTTAAAAAAAATAATTAAATAATACATTTTCTTCAAAATGCAAAAACAACCGTTTCTGCCCTGTAGCGGGTAAATATTAAGTTTCAAATATATGCCTCTTTTGCTGGGATATAGTACATTTTCTGGACATTCCGAAAACATACACAATTAAAAATTGTCGATTTTTTATTTTTGACGTTCTTGAAAGGAGTGAGCGAATTGTTTCGCCTAGTCATGGCATTTTCAAACGAATGTGAATATTAAATAGACTGACGGTCCTTATGTAGCTATACAATTCAAGGTACTGAAGTGATAGTTTTAACATGTGTAGTTATAATTTATGGGAGACAACAATAGTTAATGGGGGATGTAGGTACGTACACTTATTTTATATTAACTGGTCAAATTATAAATTGGTGAATGTTACACGTGTGTAAAGTGATCACAAAAACCAGCCTATGACGATCGTCAGCCCCGTAAATGCCCAGACTTCCATATTCTTCTTCATCTTTGATGAGATGTCAAAAAATAATGTGAAAATAAATATAAAAGATTTTTCACTCTAATATTTATTCAATATTACCCTGGAGCGGAGAGCTGATCACCTTTTTTCACGTGTTAACTATCGAAATAACACTGCGTTTTTATGATGCAGTGCCCTATGCACCATCGGGTGCAGATAAGGGTTTGAAGAAGAAGAAGATGATTTGGATACACTCCAAATGGTGAGGGTAATATTAGATTGTCTCAGCTAATTTTCATAGGTCCCATTTTCCCTTTATTTTTTTTAATTTTATTTTCTGAGAAAGGGAAAATCTATTGACATGGCAATTTGTGAGAGAATTAATATTTTAAAGCTGAATACAATCGGTAATATTATTTTTAAGAATTTATATATCTCTCACTCCTTTCAACAACGTCGTATATCAAAAATCAAAAATTTTTAACAGTGCACGTTTTCAAAATGCTCAGAAAATGTACTATATCCCAGCAAAAGCGGCATATTTTAAACATAATATTTACCCGCTACAGGGCAGAAAGTGTTGTTTTTGCATTTTGAAGAAAAGTTATAGTTATTTTTATTTTTTAAATATACTAAATATTTTTCAAATGGAGAAAAAACCTTCAGGTTTTACCTTAAAAAATCTGCTGCACAGTAATAAGTTCAATAAGTGGCTTGATATTTAATTTAAATACATTATAATATATTTTTCCGCCTCCGTAGTGTAATGGTCAGCACGCTCGGCTACCGTTCTGGAGGTCCCGGGTTCCATTCCCAAGGGGGTCAAATAAATAAAAGTGATTTTTTCACTGTAATATTTATTCAATATTACCCTGGACTGGTACCTGAAGCGGAGGGCTGATCACCTTTCCTTCATGTGTAAACGATCAAGATAACACTGCGTTTATATGAAGCAGTGCCCTATGCACCATTGGGGTGCGCATAAGGGTTTTATTATTTATTATTAATATATTTTTTAACTTAAAAAACGATCTCCTGAAAATCAAGTTTTTGAACTATGACGTTTTTGAAAGGAGTGAGCGATATGTATGTAGATAAAATTGAAATAAAAAATTAAAACTCAATATTTGTACTAATTGCTATCTAAAAAGATCATTTTCAACTTGTTTCATTAGCTTTAAAAAAAATTTAATCACAGTATCTCTATATATGCGAAAAGATACAGACTTTAGCGGGAAACGTTGAACGGAAAGTATTTGAAATTACAGAAAATTCCCGGCTGGTCTGCATTGCAGCTCTAAAGAAGGGGGGGGGGGTTAGGAACAATTTTTTTGTTTGTAAAAGGAAACATAGATAATAAAGGTGAGGTATTTTGAAACAGTAAGTTATAATTTAACGTTTTATCTAAATTAATTAATAATAAACTGTTTCAAGAGTTGACAAAAGAAGCATGAAAGTAGACTGAATGCAGTCGAAATGCGATCTCTCAGAAGAATGTGCGACAAAACGATGTATGATAGATGTGTGAAATAAGGAAGGAATGCAAAGCTGAGAAAAGAATTATCGATAAAATTAAGAAAGGTGTGTTGAGATGGTTTGGACACGTAGAACGAATGAATAAGGAAAGAACGGTAAAACAAATTTATGAGGCGAATATTAGCGGGAAAAGAAGCAGAGGAAGACCGAGAAAAACTTGGCACGATCAGGTATGCCAAATACTTGAAAGCGGTCAGGTTAGGAGTCGTAACAATCGGCGGGTATGTATGAGGAGATGCATGAACGTGGAAGTGGCGAAGAATGTTTGCAAAGACAGAGTGGTGTGGCGTTCTATTCTCTCTGCCTACCCCTGCGGAGAAGCGGCGTGATGGTTAATTAGTTAGTTCCTTAACCCCCCCCTTCCCTATATTTATTAACCCATATATACCCCTAAACATTTTTTGTTCGTAAGTTTTAATTTTTACCAGAAGATGAAAGCACCTGTATGTTTTCGAAACTAGTCGTATATATAAATAAAACTCATTACATGGTATATTCAAGTATTTAATTTTTTATAAATAATAAACATGTCATACCACAAAGTTAATTCCGAATCAATAAATAATTAAATAATTATTGTAACAGCAGACAGTTGGTAGAATTCCGTTTTGAATCTGTGGGTAATATATCCAAAATTAAACAAGGTTAATGCATTTTTGTAAAAAAAAAAGTAGAATTGTGTCGCCTACTTTCAAAGTCCGCCAGATCTAACTTTATAAGATTTTAAAATAAATACTCCATCGGAATGCCAATTGTGGGTTTTATTATTTGAAATAGTTGTATGCTTGTCCGCCTCCGTAGTGTAATGGTCAGCACGCTCGGCTACCGTTCTGGAGGACCCGGGTTCGATTCCCAGGGGGGGTAAGAATAAATATGAGTGATTTTTTCACTGTAATGTTTATTCAATATTACCCTGGACTGGTACTTGAAGCGGAGGGCTGATCAGCTTTCCTTCATGTGTAAACGATCAAGATAACACCGAGTTTATATGACGCAGTGCCCTATGTACCATTGGGGTGCGGATAAGGGTTTTATTATTATTATATATATATATATATATATACAACATTTTGAGTGTGTCCAAATACTTGTTCACAAAATCTGGATTATCTCCAATTACAGGAGTTATTTTCATATTATTTTTTGATATCTCATCAAAGATGAAGAAGAATATGGAAGTCTGGGCATTTATGGGGCTTACGACCGTCATAGGCTGGTTTAAGTGATCACTTTACACACGTGTAACATTCACCAATTCTACCCATTATTGACAACCACACTACTCAAATTCTTGGAAGTTCTATATATGTGAACCAATTTAGAAACCTTGTTCATGAATCACTAGAACTTCACTAGAGACATCTATTGGTGAGATGTAAAGAAGCTTTTTACTAAGCAGAAACTCTTATATTAGTATGTGAGATCCGAATCCTGGATTATAATCACACACATGAGAAACGCCAGAAAATACCATTTTCTTTTTTATTATTTACATCTCACCGACAATAATGGGTAGAATTGGTAAATGTTACACGTGTGTAAAGTGATCACTTAAACCAGCCTATGACGGTCGTAAGCCTCGTAAATGCCCAGACTTCCATATTCTTCTTCATCTTTGATGAGATATCAAAAAATAATTATTTATATACTTGAAAACCTTGCTAAAAAAATACTAAAAACAGCGTTGTATTTCAAATTCCGCTTTATTCATGGAACTTGCTTTCTGACCTACATCGGCCGATCAGAGAGCGGGGATAGGTCAAAAGTTAAGATGACGTCATTATCGGTTTGCGACTTGTGTGTTTTTTTTTTGACCTGACTAATTTTCTTAAAAAATGGGTAAATTCTCTATTTCATAATATTTTATCTAAAGAAAGACAAATCTTTTAAACATAAATGTTACCCGGAGAATTTTGTATTTTTTTTTAATCGACTTACATGGATCTGGCGGATTTTGAACACAATTAGAGAATGCTTATTGAGAAGTGGCCGGTCGACTGGCCATCTCGAACTGGATAAGTATGACGAGGTATGTCGTGACCGAGCTGACGATCATGCGTATCATCGTGAAGTCCACCTTGAAGAACCCACAAGCGGTGAATTCCAGTTTTTGGTGAAGCAACTGGAGTGAAAACATCTGAACCTAAAAAGGTACAACAAAGTAGTTTACAATGATTAAAGAAAACACTTCGTTTTTTACCACTTGAGTTTTATTATAGACTACATGTTTCAGAAGTTAAACTTCCATCATTCAGGTCTGTATAGTAACTAAAATATAAAATTGTTCTATAAATAAGGAGAGGGGAAAGTAAGGGGAAGGGGTTAGTCAAGGGACGGAGTTTGAAAACAAAGGAAAAATGGAAAGCAAAGGTGAAGAATTTTGAAACAATATATTATTTAATAAATTATTATTTGAATTTAGGTTTATTTGGATTTCTAAATTTTCAAGATAATTCATAATTTGGCCTTTATATGGAACAAGGTGTAATAATTTTAATTTATGAGAGTGAAATGAGTGATTAGTATCTATTATATGATTTGCAAATTCCTGAAATTAAACAAGGATTCAATCATATAATTGATAATAATCACTCATTTCACTCTCATAAATAAAAATTATTACACCTTGTTCCATATAAAGGCCAAATTATGAATTATCTTGAAAATTTAGAAATCCAAAAAAACCTAAATTCTAATAATAATTTATTAAATAATATATTGTTTCAAAATTCTTCACCTTTGCTTTCCATTTTTCCTTTGTTTTCAAACTCCGTTCCTTGACTTACCCCTTCCCCTTACTTTCCCCTCTCCTTATTTATAGAACAATTTTATATTTTATATTTTAGTTATTATACAGACCTGAATGATGGAAGTTTAACTTCTGAAACATGTAGTCTATAATAAAACTCAAGTGGTAAAAAACGAAGTGTTTTCTTTAATCATTGTAACATGTCTTACCACAAAGTTAATGCCGAAACAATAAATAAAAGTAGTTTACAACGGAGGTTAGAGGTCATAGTAAAATATGGAACAAAGGCAAAATAAGATTTAATTTTTGGGGTCCATCTCGTGGAGTCCTGTCTTGCAGCATGTCCTGCCCATTGCCACTTGAGTTTTACCACGCGATCCATGATATTCTCTAATTTAGTTGCGTTCCTGATATCTTCATTTCTTACTTTATCCCTCAGCGATTTTTCCATGGACCGCTGTGTGCATTTCTGCACGTGTGCAAGTTTAGACACTTATGTGCATATTAGGACCACGTGTTTTGTGTGAAAAGGGAAACGGAGGAGGAAAGGAAGAGAGAATAAAGGGAATAGCAGCAAAGCCCAGTGCACTCGTCAGTAAATTATTGAATATACATAACTTACGCTGGTCGCGGTCTTTTTGTCCATTGAAACATATTTTATTTTGTGGATCAGAACGCTGGACTCGTTTGCCTAAAAAAAAAACAATTAATTTTAGAAACTGCAAGGCAATTTAATTCAAATATAAGGATTCAATAATTATGAATTGGCTTTTTTATTTTCTTTCATGTGTAATTGAGCAGTTGACGTATGTGGCGTGTGTGTGTTTTTTTTAGATGAGAATTGCATTTATTATTTACTTTGCTTATTGTGTACAAGGTTTATAGACCATTAAGAGGATTTTTGTTTCTTCTAACTAAATAAATGTGTTTTTATTTAAATGCTGCTCGTTTATTGTCCACTTCCTTTTTACGCCGTACGCATAAATTGTACATAAAGATGTCGACAATCGACGAGATTCGGCATTGGAAAACAATAAGAGGGGTGTGTGTAATTAACCATTCCCTTCCGGTGCTAAAATAAAACGCGCGTCCCGATGTTGCGTAGTCACTAAACAATAAAAAATTAGCCAATTCAAATCGAAAAAATACTGACATTCACAGCTAATCCCCTTAATTAATTATAAATGAAGTCACAAATTATAATAATTTAGATTTATTTGCTTAAAACATTAAAAAACCATCTGGCAACGCTCACGGAACGAGCATAGGTCCACTCTTGTCGGGAGATGAAGAGCAACTTACCGATACCTAGAGAACATTGAGTTTTGAGCTCCTCACGCTTGCACGGTGCAAGTATGCAAGAGTGAGATGCGAACATAGTGTCGCGGTTCCCGCACACTCTTCACGCGCTGTTTATACGCGAATTTGTTTCCGATATTCACAAAATACCTCCGATGTACCCGATAATTTCTGACTATTATAAATATTATTTTTTAAATGAATGCGTCAATATGTTATGGAGGAATAATTAATATCTTAGCCTTGTATTTATTATATTTATAGAGATATTATGGTTATTCCGCCTCCGCCTCCTGTCCGCCTCCGTAGTGTAATGGTCAGCATGCTCGCCTACCGTTCTGGAGGTCCCGGATTCGATTCCCAGGGGGGTTTAATAAATATAAGTGATTTTTTCACTGTAATATTTATTCAATATTACACTGGACTGGTACATGGAGTGGAGGGCTGATATGGGGCTTTCCTTCATGTATAATCGATCGAGATAACACTGCGTTTATATGAAGCAGTGCCCTATGCACCATTGGGGTGCGGTAAGGGATTTATTATTTTTATGGTTATTAGAAGCTATGTGTTCAAGGTACACAACACCGGGAAGGGAGAAAAAATGAACAAAAAAATAGTTTTAATTTTGCAATATATGTATTAAATTTGTATCAATTAATTGCAAATGGTTTTTGATTCTTGAAAATTAAGTTCTTGAATAATTTCTCAGCTTTACACCATTTAATTTTCGCGGAAACAAAATTGGTTTAGTGTGTGTTTTTTTTTCGTTTCTGTTTAAGTAGGTACTTTTGTAACTTAATTTTTTGTAATATTGCAACTAATTGTAACATATAAATGATCATTGAATGCTAAATACCGATGCATAACTTATTATAGGAAAAAACATAACATGAATTGAAAATTTTTGCCCAGCCCTGAAGGAATTCCTAACGTACTATCCATTTTTTTTTTTGAATTACCTAACGTCCAAGTGACTCTGAAATCTAGCTACGGCTTATGCAACACCGTTTATCATGTCCCTACTCAGGCTTCAACTTTAAAAGTTTCATAGCCTATGCCTACTCGTGAGTGGATTTACTCTTTATGCTTAAAGTTACTATAATTTCATGTAATTCATGAGTGAAAATTCTAGGCGAAAACACTCGCATAAGGTTTCAGCACCAATATGCGTCACGAGTCGAGGTTAAACATGCACTAGGATTGAACATATTAATAAACCAGCTTATATACTCGCAGGATGAAAGGAGTGGGCGGGGTTTGGATTGGATTTTGACTGAGTGTTTATGTTATTTTTAACATCTCATCAAAGATGAAGAAGAATATGGAAGTCTGGGTATTTACGATGAGTGAAAATTCTAGGCCGTACTATCCAAAATGTACCTAATACTTTTGTATATCATGGCGTCAGATCCGACGGATCTGGTATTTCTCGCTAGAGTAACGAAAGCAGTTATAACGAGTAATTCGCATAGCGAGCAAAAAAGGGAAAAAATGCTCCCTGCGTTTATTTCGCAGACCTCCAAAAAGGTGGTCTCCAGACAGATGGGAGTAACATCCTAAGAGCTACAAGCGAGGCACAAACAGATCCTTAGGATCTAGAAAAAGAAGAAGAAGAAGATAAATTCATATTTTTATTACCGTTTTTTTTTATCTAAATTGTTTTCTAAGTTGTTACACTTCTTAATAATTTATAAGTAATTTTATTTGAATGAAAATTAAAAACTTTGGTTTTCTTTCGACATGTAACGCTTTATCTTATTTTGCATGGGAAAGAATGTTTCGTTTAACGAATAAGATGCTGGAACGAATTATGCTCGTTATAAGAGGTTCCAATGGGTTTTGGTAGCCAAGGAGTCACATTATTTTTGGGTGCGTTCAAATTGCGTCTAGTCACTTTACCTCATCTGTGATGTTAGTGCAGATCCAAGACAGGAAGAAAATGAACACGATGAACCAAACTCCAAAGGAGGCTCCTGTCCACGACTGCTGCAGTGTCAGCTCGTAGTCCTCGTTCTTGCTCAGCATCAGGTAGAACATGTAGAACTTTATGACGAGGACGATGAAGGCCACGCTGATCAGAATCAGCAACTGGACGGAGAACATCGCGTTCACGGTGTTCCCGATGTCGCACAGCCTGCAGTGAACATCGCACAGCTTGTCCAAGTAGTCGCACGCTCGGAACTCGACGTTTCTGCTCGTTCTGACTGCTCCCAGAGACACGTTGGCCACTTTCTTGCTCTTCCTCATCCAAGTATTGCCTCTCACTTCGGGACGTTGCGACTGTTCGAAGCTGAGAACTTTGATGCATTTATTAAGCAAAATAAACCTGAAACGCGAATACAAAATTGTTTGAATTTTAATAAAAAAAACATAAGTTATGATTTGGCTAAAATTTTAACGGGTCATGGATAAAGTGACCATACGTCCCGTTTTGAACGGGACCGTCCCGTTTTTAGATAGCCTGTCCCAAAGTAGTTGTTGGGTAATATATCCAAAATAAAAAGCCGTTATTGGATTGAATTATATTTTTATTTTAGACGTCACATATTATCATATATCGCTCACTCCTTTCAACGACGTCATATATTTTTTAAAAAACTAGATTTTTTAGGAGATCGTTTTTGAAGTTTAAAAATATAGTTAAATGTATTAAAAATAAATATCAAGCCACTTATTGAATTATTTACTGTGCAACAGATCTTTTTAGGTAAAACCTGAAGGTTTTTTCTCCATTTGAAAAATATTTAGGATATTCAAAAAAAAAATCTTCAAAATGCAAAAACAACACATTCTGCCCTGTAGCGGGTGAATATTAAGCTAAAAATATGCCGCTTTTTCTGGGATATAATACATTTTCTGGGCATTCCAAAAACATGCACGATTGATGATTGACGATTTTCAATATATAACGTTGTTGAAAGGAGTGAGCGATATATGTAAATAAAAGTATAATTCAATCCAATAACCGTGTTAAATTTTTGGTATATTAACCCAACAATCCAAAATGGACCTCTACTAACTGTGCAGTTACAATAAGTAAAAAGAAGTTACCTTTCCTTTATGAGAGTAAGGAATCCAATCAGATTGATAATTGTAAGCATGTGTACTAAAAATCCAACAATGCAAGAGACCCAATACGATAACATGTTCCTTCCTCGCACGACGAAGATGTCGCAATCAGCATAGATAAATACACATAAAGAAGCGCAGAGGAATACCATCAGCAGCAAGAAATACCGGCGCGTGTCCCTGTAGCTGATGACGCAGCCGAGGCCGATCAAGGCCTCGTCCAGCGCGCTCATGTCCCGCACCAGCCTGCAAGTCTGATGCCTAAACCGGAACGCGAGGAGCAGACACAAGAGCTGCAAGACGTACGAACTGGCGGTCCTGAACAGGTCCGAATATAACGAGATGCTGTTGAAGCGATTGGATGCGAAGTGTTTCCGGTGAAATATGATCATGGGAATCGAGTTTGCGAGAATTACAAGGGTCATCAAGAAGTTGTAGCATTGTGTGAACTTGGTGACTTTGTAGAACGAGCGGCCGTTGACTGTTTTTGTCGTGTATGGGGCTAGTCCAATGAGCCTCACGACATGGTAGACTGGAGAAATGGCCCAATATATACCGGAGACGTTGGAAACCATCTCTTTATTGCGTATGTAACTTGTTCACACTGACAGTTGACAGCTTCGACTAATGACGGTAGCTTTATTGAATAATTTAGGTCAACATGAATAATTAATAACACGATGTGCCTCATCACATTAATTCATTATTTAAATTAATTAATTTAACCCTGGAATAGTTGCGTGAAAAAGAAAACATCCTAATGTATAAATTATTGATATATACTGGGATGAAACCATACCAAATTAGACTATTTAAAAACCCTCTTGCTTTAGGGTAGAGAATCATAAAATGCTGTACCGATTTATGGCTATGGCAACGCATCTCGAACCAAAGGCCGGACAACATATTGCAAGCAAATGTCCCTCGACTCCCTCGACTTCCTAAAAAAGGACAATAAAAGTGCGAATGAGAAATGGCAGGGCCATTACAGTTAATATAAATTGTCTCAAAAGCAGTATTTGTGGTTAGTATCGTAAATTCTAAGAATATTTAGAAACTGTTTACGCTGGTGAGAAACCATTCTGTTGGTCAAAATGTCAATATTCATTTTCCCGGACGAGTCATTTGATATCACATACTCATATATCGCTCACTCCTTTCGACAACATCATATATCAAAAAACTTGATTTCTCGGGAAATCGTTTTTAAAGTTTAAAAATATAAAACGATGTATTAAAAATAAATAACAAGCCACTTATTGAACTTTTTACTGTGCAACAGATATTTTAAGGTAAAACCTTTTTTACCTAAAAATATCTGTTTTTTCTCCATTTGAAAAATATTAAATACATTAAAAAAAATAATAGAACAATAAGTTTTCTTCAAAATGCAAAAACAACACTTTCTGCCCTGTAGCGGGTAAATATTAAGTTTAAAAATATGCCGCTTTTGCTGGGACAAAGTACATTTTCTTGGCATTCCGAAAACATGCACAACTGAAAATTTACGATTTTTTAAATATAACTTTGTTGAAAGGAGTGAGTGATATATGTTAAGGCATTTTCGAAAGTAAAGATGGAAACTAAAAAATAAACTTTATTTTATAAAAAAAAAATGTTTTTCATTAAAAAAATTTATTACCTTGTACGTACGACTGATAAAATATCTTAAATTTGATGCAGTGCTCTATGCACCATTGGCTGCGGTTAAGTAGTAGTGGTTATTTCAATAAAAAATAATCAGTTTGCAGAATGAATGGTGCACTGAAATCAGTTATAGCAAATAAAAACCTATCAATGAAAGCTAAACTAGCAGTACACAACGGAGTCCTGGTTCCAACCCAAATGTATGGAAGCGAAGCATGGAGTTGGCAAGAAAAGGATGAAAGTAGCAGTTGAAACACGATCCTTCCGATGAATGTGCGGCAAATCAATGTATGATGGATGTTCGAATGGTGAAATAAGGAAAGAATGCATGGCTGAGATACGCATTACCGATTAAATTAAGAAAGGTGTGTTGGGATGGTTTGGTCATGTAAATCTGCAAAAGACTGAAAAAACTTGATACGATCAATCATTTCAAATACGTGAAAGCGATCGGGTTTGCAGTCGAAAAATCGATAGAACAAACCCCCTAAGGTCGCTTGTCCACTACCCGGAATATTACCTAAAAAGAAAGCGACTACGATAGTTTAGCGTGATCGAATTTGCAACCTGTTCTCGCACCGATCAAGAGCTCCGATCCGAAGAAATATGGACAAAAGCACAAGCCAATCCAAGCCAATCGTCGTTTTAAAACGCTAACTGACGTGCCGGAATGTAAAATTTCGTGTAGTGGACAAACGCCCTCAGGGCGCTTGTGCACTACACGGAATATTACTGTCCGGCAGTCCGGTTAGCATGAAAAACGGATGATTGGCTTGTGCACAATTCCTTCTTTTTCCGCATCGGTGCGCTCGACCTCAAGAACGGTAGCCGAGCGTGCTGACCGGACATCATATCGTGGGTATACTGGCAAAAAAGTTAACACTAAAATCCCTGTTTGAATAATCCCTGTTATTTAAAGCTTTTAGCCTGATTAAAATACCCGCTATTAAACTTAAAATTGAATTTACTTGTAAAACCACAAATATATGACATTTCAAACTACTTACCACTTCAAACTAGTACCTACGTTGGTAATTTTATAATATGCATCATTAAATCAAAATTGCATATTTTCGATTTAACGTTTTTTACCAGTACACCCACGATAAACGCAGTGTCATCTTGATCCAACACATGGAGAATAGGTGATCAGCCCTCCGCTTCAGGTATCAGTCCAGGGCAATGTTTAATTAATATTAGAGTGAAAAATATATTATCAGGGTTCATTATGAAAAACATTTTTCTTATTGTATACAATTTATTTATTATTATATTTTGACATCTGATCAAAGATAGACAGTAGAACAGGAGTAGGAACACTTTACACAAGTGTAACATTCACCAATTCTACCCATTATTGACAACCACACTACTCAAATTCTTGGAAGTTTTATATATATGAACCAATTTAGAAACATTGTTCTTGAATCACTAGAACTTCACTGGAGACATCTATTGGTGAGATGAAAAGAAGCTTTTTATTGAGCACTATGTAAGGTCCGAAATCTTGGATTATAATCACACACATCGCTCACTCCTTTCAAGAACGTCATAAATCAAAATACTTGATTTTTCAAGAGAACGTTTTAATAGTTAAAAAATCTAATACAATGTATTAAAAATAAATATCAAGCCACTTATTGAACTTTTTACTGTGAAACAGATCTTTTCAGTAAAACCTGAAGGTTTTTTCTCCATTTGAAAAATATTTAGTAGATTTAAAAAAATAATTAAACAATACCTTTTCTTCAAAATGCAAAAACAACACTTTCTGCCCTGTAGCGGGTAAATATTAAGTTAAAAATATGCCACTTTTGCTGGGATATAGCACATTTTATGGGCAATCCGAAAACATGCATAACTGAAAATTGACAATTTTTGATTTATGACGTTCTTGAAAGGAGTGAGCGACATGAGAAACGCCAGAAAATATCATTTTCATTTTTATTATTTTAGCTTAAAATTTGACACTCAAAATGTTGTTAATTTATTTCTTGTTTATTTATTTACTTCTGAAAATGCCTTGACATATGCGTCGTCAAATGAGTTTTACGGGAAAACGAATGTTTGCATTCCGAGCATGAGAACGGCTTCACACCAGTATGAACTGACATGTGACGATTCAAACATTGTTTTCGAGAACATTTATATTCACACTCTGAACAAGAGAATGGTTTTGTACTCGAATGAGATACCATGTGTGCTTTTAAATCCCCTTTGCGACAGCATTTATATGTACACTCCGAGCAATAAAATGGTTTCTCGACAATATGAATAGACATATGGCGTCTCAAATAGGATTTTTGAGAGCATTTATATTCACATTGTAAGCAAGAGAATGGCTTATTATCGGAGTGAGTTAAGACGTGCTTTCTCATGTCGCATTTTTGAGAACATTCAAATTTACATTCTAAGCAAGAGAATGGTTTCTCACCAGTATGAATAAACATATGTATTTTCAATGCGGATCTTTGATTACATCTATATTCACACTCTGTACAAGCGAACGGTTTCTCCCCAGTATGAATCAACATATGTTTTTTTAAAGTTGATTTACGCGAGCTTTTATACTCACATTCTAAGCAAGAGAACAGTTTCTCGCTAGTATGTTTTAAAACGTGTTTTATCAAAACGGATTTTCGAGAACATTTATATTCGCACGTTGAGCATGAGAACAGCTCCTTTACAGAATGAGTTAGCATGTGTTTCTGTAAATTTCCTTTTCGAGAACATTTATATTTACACTCTGAGCAAGAAAATGGTTTCTCACCAGTATGAATAAACATGTGTCGTCTCAAATAGGATTTTTGAGAACATTTGTATTCACATTCTAAGCAAGAGAACACTTTTACACTACTAGTATGTTTTAAAACGTGTTTTATCAAAGCGGATTTTCGATAACATTTATATTTACACTCTGAACAAGACAACAGTTTCTTTACAGAATGGGTCAACATGTGTTTTTGTAAATTCCATTTTCGAGAACATCTATATTTACACACCGAGCAAGATAAACTTTTTTCCAAGGCACTCCCAAAAGACGGTTTTTTGTCAATTTTATATCTCCTAGTCTTTTTTGCATCTAAAAAATAAAATTAATGTAATAAAAAGCGACAAACAAATGTGATATATTTTTAACCTAAGGACCTATAACTCACTAGAGGCATCGCCCATTCCGTGAGAATATTCCAAGCATTTTTGTTTAATGTTGGGAATATCTATGTTTATTTCCGTCGACATTGTGACGTCGCTAGATGTTACTTCAGTGCCGAGTCGCGATTTAGGCATATCAGCACATGATGCCTCTTCTCCAGTATGGAGAGCATCGCCATATTCACCATCACTTCCTGGTTCTGCTTTGATTGTGACCTCTTTAGATGTTACTTCAGCACTGGGTCTCGGTTCAGCTATGCCAGGACACGATGTCCCTTCTCCAGTATTGCCATTTTCATCATCACTTCTTGATTCCGCTTTGATTTCATCAGTTTTTAGGCATATTATTTTCGGATAACAATTGTCCACAGAGCATTCTCGTACATTATAGCTTGTCTCCGGTTTAGTTTCGAGTAGCGCCCCTTCCTTAGGAGGCGGTAGGAGAATACACACATCTGTATCTCCCGGTTCAACCTTGACATGAACTGGAGTGCGCTCCATCTTTTCTCCAATCATCTATTTACTGTACGCAGCAATAATGATTTATTCCACCTGCAAACAAATGCTTCAATTAACACACCTGACTTACTTCATCCCTTTTTGTGCCAAGTATTGAACAATTGTCCGCCTCTGTGGTGTAATGGTTAGCATTTTTAGCTACCGTGCTGAAGGTCCCGGGTTCGATTCCCAGGGGGGGTGGGTGGAAATTAATATAAGTAATGTTAAATATAATACAATGTTTTAAAAATAAATATCAAGCCACTTATTGAACTTTTTACTGTGCAACATATCTTTTTAGGTAAAACCTGAAGGTTTTTTCTCCATTTGAAATAATTAAACAATACCTTTTCTTCAATATGCAAAACCAACACTTTCTGCCCTGTAGCGGGTAAATATTAAGTTAAAAATATGCCACTTTTGCTGGGATATAGTACATTTTCTGGGCATTCCGAAAACATGCACAACTGAAAATTGATGATTTTTTATTTATGGGGTTCTTGAAAGGAGTGAGCGATATGTCAATACTGAGCGATCCACAAATGGCATTTTATCTACAAATATAGTTAAGTTATCCAGGGTCAAATGCATTAATAATAACAATTCCGAAACGCTTGACAGGACACAACGAAGACCACAGACTTAACCACAGATTCTACGTTCTAAAGATTTCAGCTGTAAACAAAATGGCGTTCCTAGGTCACAGGACCTACTACTGGACTGCGTACCTACCTATATACCGTAAGACCTGCAAGAAAAATAAAGTAAAAAACAAAATAATTTAAAATTCTGAATGCAAGTACCTTTTTTCTGGTTCGATTCCACAGCTTTTTACATAAGAGTAATACTGCACGTGTAATTTGTTTGGGACGCATTTAATTCACTGTGTCACATAGAATTTTAAGTAAATAAAAGTTTTAAAAACAGCACGAGAAAAAACGTTGAGATTAAATATTTCTAAAAAAAAACAAAACTAACTAACCATCACGCCGCTTCCCCGCAGGGGTGGGCAGAGAGAATAGAACGCCACACCACTTTGTCTCTGCAAACATTCTTCGCCTCTTCCACGTTCATGCATCTCCTCACACATACCCGCCGACTGTTACGACTGACCACTCTAAAGTATTTGGCATACCTGATAATAATATTATATATATTTAAAATATTATTTATTTATTTAATATTTCTGGGAGCATATTTATAGAGTTTTTTTTACTAAAAAGTGCATACGGCATCTATATGATCTCCTTGTATGCATGCATATTTGCAATAGGTGGATACTGATTCCACCTCTTCGAAGGTTATCTAGAGGAAGACCAGGAAATTCATTGGCGAAGCAGAAAGAAAGCATGATACGAAGGCATGGCCTAGGTGACGTTGTCCAGGACAGAAGGACCGACAGCCTGAGGACGAGGGGAGCTGACCCCAACAGTCAGTCTACAAGGACAACAAGCTGGGATGTAGCCAGGAAGAAGACTGTTTCCACCTCCGTATTGTAATGGTCAGCACGCTCGGCTACTGTTCTGGGGGTCTCAGGTTCGATTCCCAAGGGCAAGGGTTAAATAAATATAAGTGATTTTCACTCTAATATTTATTCAATTTTACCCTGGACTGGTACCTGAAGCGGAGGGCTGATCACCTTTCCTTCATGTGTAAACGATCAAGATAACACTGCGTTTATATGATGCAGTGCCCTATGCACCATTGGGGTGTGGATAAGGGTTTATTATTATTATTATTATTTATTACCCTGGACTGGTACCTAAAGCGGAGGGCAAATCACCTTTTCCTTCATATTTTAACGATCAAGATAACACTCCGCTTAAACGATGCAGTGCCCTTTGCACCATTGGGATGCGGATAAAGGTTTGAATTCCAGTATACACAAGGGGCCCATGTGTATACTAGATGCATAAAGACTTTTCAGTACACATCCGTTGCCGCCATTCGTGCCCCGAAGGTGGCCATATGGCTACCGTACGACCACAAGTGGACTTCATACTGTAGCCATATGGCTACAGTATGTTTACAGAAGTTTCCATATGGAAGCTTTTCTGCAGGCAGGATAGTAAAAAATAGGGAAGGTAAATGTGAAAAGCACATCACAAACACCCATTGCAAATAAATATAAGAAAAATTATTTTGCGATCGTTGGGAATTAAACCCGCGACGCCAGTCAAGCGTCTAACCAATAGCACGACTAGCGGAAATGGGTGGATACTGAAATCCACTTGTGTGCATATGGTATTCACATAGGCTCCTATGGATTATTTTGAAGAAAAAAAAGACATTTTTAAATCAATTTAATTTATTACATGGTTCGTGTTCAATTTTTTTTTGTTCAAAAATCTATATTTATATTGATGTAAACAACAGATTTTTTATCAAAAATACTTTATTGATTAAACCCTTACTTATGAGAATGTTTTAACAGGTGCCTAATCAAACTGCTCTTTCGTGAGCATGAATATTCACAATCTGAGCAAGAGAACGGTTTCTCACCAGTATGAGTAAACATGTGTCTTGTCAAAATATATTTTCGAGAACATACATATTTGCATTCTGAACATGAGAACTGTTTCTCACCAGTGTGAGTTACCATGTGCCTCTTTAAATCCCCATTTTGAGAACATTCATAGTTACACTCTGAGCAAGAGAACGGTTTCACGTGACTGTGCGTGAACATGTGTAGCTTTAACCCTTTTTTCCGAGAACAAGCATATTTACACTCTGAACATGCGAACGGTTTCTCGCCAGTATGGGTCAACTTGTGTATTTTTAGATTCTCCTTCTGGGAACATTTGAACCTACACTCCGAACAAGCGTATGGCTTCTCACCAGTATGAGTATACATGTGTAATTTTAAAACATATTTCCGAAAACATTCATATTTGCAATCTGAGCATGAGAATAGTTTCTCACCGTTGTGAGTTAGCATGTGTGTTTTTAGATACCCCTTTCGAGAACATTTATATTTGCACTGCGAGCAAGAGAACAGTTTCTCGCCAGTGTGAGTCGACATGTGTAATTTTAAAACATCTTTTCGAGAACACGTGTATTCACACTCTGAACACGAAAATGATTTCTCGCCGGTATGAGTCAATATGTGCTTTTTAAGATTCTCCTTTTGTGAACATTTGTACTTGCAGTCTGGGCACGAGAATGCCTTCTTACCCGTATGAGTTAGTGTGTGCGATGTTAAATGCACTTTTTGTGAGAACCTCTTTTCAGTACGACTACAAGAAGATATTTTATTTCTAATTTTCTTTCCTGAACAGTTCGATCTTGTCGCTTTCTTTGAATCTGAAAATTTAAATAAAATGTAATTAATATTGATTTAAAAAAATAGTAAATAACAGGACATTTTATATATACATAAACTGACCATTTATTTTTGTCCTCAAAACGGGACATGTACCAATTTTTACGTAATAGTATGTATATTCAAGAAAACACGTATTTTTTAAATAGTTTTTGTGTTAATAAAAAGAAAAGGAATAAATAGTATAAATAAGAAGAAAATATTGTGTTTTATATTTTTCTAATGTATAAATTTTCTAAAGTATAAAGTGGGTTTGCTTTTAAATAAGAATGGAATAAAAAAAGCTAAAAACGTATTTGTCCGCCTCCGTAGTGTAATGGTCAGCACGCTCTGCAACCGTTCTGTATGTCCCGGGTTCGATTCCCAAGGGGGGTAAAATAAATTAAAGTGATTTTTTCACTGCTATATTTATTCAATATTACCCTGGACTGGTACCTGAAGCGGAGGGCTGATCAGAGCTTTCCTTCATGCGTAAACGATCAATATAACACTGCGTTTTTATGACGCAGTGCCCTATGCACCATTGGGGTGCGGATAAGGGTTTTATTTTTATTTTTATAAAAAACGTATCTATTTGTTTGCTAAATTATTTCATTTCCCCAATTCAATTCATTAATTCAAGTATTTTACGAAAATAGCGCTATATAAATTATCTAAAACTAACAAACAAACCATCACGCCGCTTCCCCGCAGGGGTAGGCAGAGAGAATAGAACGCAACACCAATCTGTCATTGCAATCAATCTACGCCTCTTTCAACATTCATGCTTCTTCTCATACATGCCCGCCAATTATTCCGACTTCTGACCTGACCACGCCCAAGTGTTTGAAATATGGTACATGATCTTTTTATTATTATTATTATTATGACAAGCTTTTCTTTTCTTCTTCTGCTCCTATTTCTTACTATCTGCGCCTCATAAATTTGTTTAACGGTTCTTTCTTCACTCATTCGATTCACACTTCCAAACCATCTCAACACACCTTCCTTAGTTTGATGAGTATTGCTCATCTCAGCCTTGCACCCCTTCCTTATATCACCACCATCGGAACATCTACCATACATGGTTTTGCCGCACTGAGAGATCGCATCGCGACTGCATTCAGTCTATATTCATCCTTCTTTTGCCCATTCCGCTTTTACATACAGAAAGATAAGGAGCTTATTGCAGATAATATTAGAGAATGTACTATTCTCAAAGCCGTGTAAGCTTTGAGAATAGGTGTCTGCGGAGAATTTTAGGCGTGCGGTGGTTTGACTTTGAGAGGAATGAAGAGATAAGGCGTAGGACGCAGCCAATCTAGGTCACAACTGTCGTCAAGAAAAGGCGATGCAGTTGGCTTGGCCATGTACTCCGCATGCCTCCCGAGATCCGCCATCAAGCTCGCCTCCTTTACAAGGCATCATGTTCCCGACCACTGCTGACAGTTCGTCTGCAGTTCTCGTCAGATCACTAGGACGCGGATCTGACTTGGGAGGACGCAAGGGAGCTGGCAGCCTGACAGAAAAGCTGGGAGACAGTTTGTGGACTCAAAATGCTCCGCCTAGGGAGTGGATACGGTTGAATACATGTAATATAATATATTTATTATTACTTACTACAAGCGACTTCAGTGATCTGGGAGGATGCAAAGTGTTCTTGCTTTAAATCAGAATGACGAATATCAATTGCAGTGAACTGTAGTCCAGCACTGGCCCCCGGTACAGTCGTATCGGGACATGACCTCCCTTCTCCCAGAAGGAGAGCGCCATCATTACTTCCTGACTCCGTTTTAGATTCAAGAACCTCAGGGTAGATGTACATAATTTCCTCCTTCACAGTATCAACAGTATGTGGAACACTTCTAAAAATACCATCACTTTTGATTAGCATCCTTTCCGTACTATTGAGAGTGTCATCATCACCACTTCTTGGCTCCGTCTTAATTATAGGAGCTTCAGGGTAGATGATCTCTTCGTTTATAACGGCATGTGATACAACCCCACCATACTGGGGATGATTACTTATAACACCATTATTCTTGATTACCGCTCCTTCCCCAGTATTGGGAGTATCATGATCATTAGTTCCTAGTTCCCTTTTAACTTTAGGATCTTTGGGGTAGATGATCTCTTCATTTATAACGGCATGTGACACAACTCCACCACACTGTGGATGATTGCTTATAACACTATTTTTCTTGATTACCGCTCCTTCTCCAGTATTGGGAGTATCATGATCATTAGTTCCTAGTTCCCTTTTAACTAAAGGAGCTTCGGGATAGATGATCTCTTCGTTTATAACGGAGTGTGATACAACTCCACTACACTGTGGATGATTACTTATAACACCATCATTCTTGAGTGCCGCTTCGGGAGCATCATCATCATCATCAGTTCCTGTTTCCATCCTGATAACAGAGATATTCGGAGAGATAATCTTCTTATCAACAGCGGTATATGATACACTCGTATCTCTAGTACATTGAAAATTGCTATAAACCCCCCCACTCTCGAGATGTGTCCCCTCTCTAGTAGGCAGGAGAGTATTCCGTACAGCTTCTCCCGGATCAGCCTTAATACAAGTCGAAGCGAGCTCCATAGTCTTCAAGATACAAAAATTATACAAACTGCAAGGGAAAAAGAATTAAATGTTTTATGACAAGGTTTTTGTCCAGACAAGCAGAGACGGCCAGAGTGGTTCACTGCAGTATTTTTTAAATATTATTCTTCTCCGTCTTATTCCTCATTGCTGAGGGTTGTGACCCTTGCAGAAGCAATGACTCTTCTCCGGTTATCCCTTGCCTGCGCTGCACGTAGCACTCCAACCACCGAGGTGCCTGCTGCTGCCTTAATTTGACCGGATCTTAATTTATATTATAATTTCAAAACATATTACATACACAAATCATATAAACATATAATATACCCGATGAGTAATTACTTTTTCTCAATTTGGGACATGGGATAAAGGTTAACAAGACTGGAACACAAATAATAGAGTAACATTTTTTTTTTTAAATAACCAAAACTAATAATAATACATGGCAAAATATAAAAACAATAAACAGGTATAATAAATAGGCACAAGAAGCATATTTAAAATAAATAAATGAGAAAACATAAGGTAAGAAGCATATTTAAAATAAACAATTGAGAGAATATAACAAATGAGAAAATATAAAAAAACATAAGGTAAAAACAAAATAAGAAAATATGACTAATCACTACATATATAAATCTTTCTATAAAGTACCTTCTCAGATCATTTGTTTTGGATTCCCGAATGGGGTTTTACTGTACGACTATGTAAAGTAATCATTAAAACTAGTCTATGCGCGGACTTCTTCTTCATCTTTGATGAGATGTAGTAAAATCTTAATTAAACCTCCTGTCTGGAGCATTCTGCTATATGGAAGAGAAACGTGGACTATCGGGTAGGCATACAGGTATTTAAATATATATATATATATATATATATATATATATATATATATATATGTATATATATATATATATAATAATAATAATAAAACCCTTATCCGCACCCCAATGGTGCATAGGGCACTGTGTCTTATAAACACAGTGTTATCATGATCGTTTTACACATGAAGAAAAGGTGATCAGCCCTCCGCTTCAGGTACCAGTCCATGGTAATATTGAATAAATATTACAGTGAAAAAATTACTTATATTTATTTTTACCCCCCTTGGGAATCGAACCCGGGACCTCCAGAACGGTAGCCGAGCGTGCTGACCATTACACTACGGAGGCGGACGATATATATATATATATATATATATATATATATATATATATATATATATATATATATATATATATATATATATATATATATATATATATATATATATATATATATATATATATATATATATATATATATATATATATATATATATATATATATATATATATATATATATATATATATATATATATATATATATATATATATATATATATATATATATATATATATATATATATATATATATATATATATATATATATATATATATATATATATATATATATAACGTGGTAATATTTTTCGACTAACTTTCGAGGTATCACTCACAGACTAACTAATTTATAGGTATCACTGATAAAATGAAAATTTTCTATAGCGTAACCTAGACACGACTCGGCCCACAGAGGAGCATAGACAATTATCTTGTCATAGACAATATGGAAACTAATTTCAGTACCTACCTAAGAATCTTCTAAATCAGGCCTGGGCAACCCAAATCGCACCCCGGACCGCATTGATGACCTACAAATTTCCAAGGACCACGTACAGACATAAAAAGTAAAAATAAAATAAAAATAACGAATTTTATACTTATTGCTTTTTGTAAGTATTATAAATAATTTGAATGCAGAGGTAATCAGAAAGTAAAATCAGGGTGAATGTTAAAAAAAGCATTCCTACGACCAGACGAGAGAAGAAAACACCCAATGAACCAACAGCAACAAAAAATTGTGTACTTATGAACATTTTGAAAAAATTAAAATCAAAATGATCAATTAGGACACATAAATAAAAAAAATTATCAATTTTATTTTGTATTTTTTTCGACATCTCATCAAAGATGAAGAAGAATATGGAAGTCTGGGCATTTACGGGGCTAACGACCGTAATAGGCTGGTCGAAGTGAACACTTTACGCACGCGTAACATTCACCAATTCTACCCATTATTGACAACCACACTACTCAAATTATTGGAAGCTCTATATATATATATGAACCAATATTGAAACATTGTTCTTGAATCACCAGAACTTCACTAGAGACATCTATTGGTGAAATGAAAAAAAAAGCTTTTACTGAGCTGACTGTTTGAACACAAACTGTTTTATGTGAGGTCCGAATCCTGGATTATGATCACATAAATGAAAAACGCCAGAAAATATAATTTTTATTTTTATTACCTTAGCATAAGATTTGACCAGTTAATTTATTTACAACATTTTGAGTGTGTCCAAATGCTTGTTCACAAATATGGATTATCTCCAATTATAAGAGCTATTTTTCATATTATTTTTTGACATATCATCAATCCCCACAAATTCCCCGATCGAGTTGAAACTCCCCGCCGTTTGGGGAATTCCACACAGATTGGCAACCCTGCTTCAAAAGCTGCTTCCAGTAGTGTACATACAGTGCCCATATGGGTACCTTGCATGCAGCTTTCTGCACTGGTGTGGTGTGGTACCCAGTCTACACCCATAGCAGGCTGGCGTTTATGCAAGTTGCCCATATAGCTACGGTAGGTGCACTTATCAGTAAACCCCCATTGCAGGTACGTGAGCATTCAGGACGCCTATGTGGCCAGCATATTTACACGAGTGGGTATTCATGATCTAGATGGGTGCTTTCATTGAGAATAAGTAGAGTTCCCTGTTTACATATATGTATTTATTATTTACAATATATAAGTATGTACAATATGGTATATGTCGCCAACCGAGGCGAGGCCTGGATCGGGTGGATCAGTTTTACACGAGAAGAACGCGAGTCCGGCAAGTGGATTTCCTGAAAACAGACAAACATTTGCGCTGAATGTAAATACATTTCATGTCATATTTAAGTACTAACCCGATTAACGAGTAGAAATTCATGAAAGTAAAGTTACTTTGCTAATTGAGGTCACAGATTGGCATCCGCTCCTGCCGCTATCAGGGCCTTCACCACGTCCAGGTGACCCCCTCGCAGCGCATACACCAGGGCTGTCCGACCTGCAACCGAGGACATACATCAGTGCAGTCAGACGTGCGAGTAGTTAGATCTGTAATCGGCCAAGGATAGTATGGGTTACCTTTGCTATCCGATCGGTCGACCGCAGCTCCCGCTGCCAGTAGTACGTCGACTGCCTCCGAATTTCCCTCCTTGGCAGCCACCATCAGCGGAAAAATACCTGCTCCTACTAAATGAAATAAATTATACGGAACGTGGTGTTTCAATAACGGGAGAATACCACGTTTCTTTATTAGATCAATTAAAAGAAGCTTTTAAAGAAAAAAGGCGAGGAAAGCTTACAAAAGACAATGCACCCATGCACACAAGCCGTGTTGCGACGGCTGCCATTCACCGGTGCGGTTTTGAACAACTGCGCCACCCACCCTACAGCCCAGACCTGGCCCCAAGCGACTATCAATTGTTACCAAAAATGCAGAAAGAACTGCGTGGAAAAATATTGGCGACTACGATGAAGTAAAGTCGGCAATTTTGGCCTATTTTGACGCCCAAGACAAATCTTTTATTTTTGACGGTATTAATAAGTTATTTGACAGATCTAATAAATGTATTAGGGTTAAGGGAGAATACATTGAAAAGGAAAAATAGTTTAATGTTTCATTTCGTTATCCTTCCCTGTCATTCCGCGAACTTCTTGACCTCCCCTCGTATATACAACTCTCTGAATCCGAGTAATAGGGTTCTCAATCGTGGGTAGAATGGTGAACGTCACATGCCCAAACCATCTCCACCCACCTTCCTTAGTTAGCTGGATAATGCTTATCTCAGCCTTGCCCCCATTCCTCGTATCACCATCGGAACATCTACCGAGAGATTCATTCCGACTGCATTCAGTCTACTCTCATCCTTCTATGCTCCACTTCCATACATTACCGGGACAGTGCTGCTTAGCTTTCCCTGATGGGGTTTTATTTGATAACACTGAATTCAGGGCACCATTTTCTCTCCTTTCTATATATTTATTAATATGAAATGATCCTAATGTTCCTTGTTTGGGAATCCGCTGTAGAGTATAATATTTGTCCACCATGTTTGTAAAAGTGTTCAAATAATTTCTCGCACTTAACAACAAGACTCAGTACCCGTGTCCTGGCGGTGTTGCTGCAGGGTTTCCAGGGAGAGGGCTGAGCCAGCTCGGGCAGTCAGGGCCTCCTCCAGCTCCTTAACTTTCTGCTCCAACTCGGCCGTCTTGCGTTCTGAGGATCAAACAGTAAGTCACTTGTCATCTCTCGTCTGCGGGTTGGACAGCTGTCTTGTTGTGTGTAAACTTGACGAGGTATGTTTTATACATCCACTTTTATTTTATCAAAGCACCGACAAAGCTGGCAAAACAATCCATCAGCAACAACATTTTAAAGGTCTGAAATTTTTTAAACTAACCTTCTCGCAATATAAAAGTAAAAATTACTTATTTTCAAAACCAGCGACGATTGCATAAGGTTTGAACCTTTCTTCAATTACACCCGCGAATACTATATTTTGCTAAATGGTCCGAACCGTCATAATATATAATATCCCCGAGATAAATCCCTGGATCGTGTATCTTAAGAAATTCGGAATTACCTTGTAAAGAAGTTCCGAGTTAAAGCACCGCCAAAAGACATTTTCTGTCAAAGTAATATTATTGCAACCTGGAAAAATAGTTTTTTTGCAAAAGCACTATCGGTCTTTTAAAGCCGTTTAATTTATTCTTTGTCGACGTGTTTGGCAATATTGTTTCTTACTTTATTTTTATTATTATTAAGCATTAATGTTTTGTAAATGGCGTGGCAATCAACTGAGGGCTGGACGAGGAGGCTGAGCTTTATTCTGGGGGAAGTAACATATCCTCGCCAACCAATAGGAAGTGGATTTGAGGGCGATTCTGCAAGATGATAAAACTCCATACTCGGACACGGGAGGATGATTGGAGATCGGGAGGTGGGAGATTAGTTCAACATGGAGAGTAGATGAAATCACGTGGAGCCTCGCGACGCGAGTCATGTTGGGAGTCCACAACTCCGCTGTAGAAGATACAGGAAGACCGCAACATCCGAGAAGTCAGAGAGTGGATGTTGGAGACGGGAAGCATCGGGAGCGGTCAAGTCTGAACGGGAAAGCGAAGCGGAGTGAAGAACAGCATACCTACGCCAGGTTACGAGACTTGTGTAAGGAGGGGAATGGAAGCGGTATACGGAGGTAGAACCGGGAGTCACTCGTTAGGAGAGTCCCACGCGGAGAGCGCGGCGTATGGAGGTAGCCAAGGAGGACGGATTCCTGTGTCCAAGCAGCCCCTGCCACCCTCTGCTCCAACAGCCGTATTGCCAAAACGTTTTATATATCAGTTGAATTTAAGTTAGATTAAGATTGGTTTTAAGTTCATTTCTACATACTCTTTGATTGTTTTCACAATTATACTAATTTCACAAACACCCCCTTCTAATATTCCAAGGTATATCAGCTTGATAAAAGGTGGGCAACGTCAAACTTATTTATGAAGATTCTGAATCAGTACCCGTGTCTTGGCGGTGTTGCTGCAGGGTTTCCAGGGAGAGAGCTGAGCCAGCTCGGGCAGTCAGGGCCTCCTCCAGCTCCTTAACTTTCTGCTCCAATGGTGCAATGTGTTGCAACATCTCCCGTTCTGAGGAACAAATAGTAAGTCACTTGTTATATCTTGTCTGCGGGTAGGAAAGCTGTCTTCGTACATATAAACTTATTTCTGAGGCAGTACCCGTGTCTTGGCGGAGTTGCTGCATGGTTTCGGCGTGTTCAGCTTGCACCCTTTCCAGGGACAGAGTAAGGGCAGTCAGGGCGTCCTCCGGCTCCTTAACTTTCGGCTCCAATGGTGCAGTGTGTTGCAACACCGTCCGTTCTGAGGAACAAATAGTAAGTCGGTATAGTGGGATCACCAGCCGAGCCTCCTGGTCGGGAGCAGTCTGTAGGGAAGGGAGAGAGGAAGGACAAGAAACATATGGAAAATACTTAATACGTCATATTTCTTACTCCTCATCTTATTAAATCACCTATTTTTCCAGTTTAATGCGATTACAATTAGCTTCAAACCATAAAGTAAATTGCATTATATTTTATACCCACGCACAGGATGTGCCTAAATATTTATAAAATAGTGTGATGATGTAAAGGAAAAATTACAAATAAAATAATGATAAAGGCAGTCGGACTAGGTCTCTACTTTACGGTCTCCTATTAACAGACTTCACACTGCATGTCTGGAAAGGCAATATTAACATTGTTAGTATAACATGCTCTGTGATTGGTCATTTAGACCTGCATGCTAGTATCGTTAGAAGGACAAGAGTGAGGGCAGACCGAGAACGCGTGTGATTAGTATATTGCGCAGTGTTAGCGGGTGAATAGTGCTATGCTGGTGGTGTATAGAGAGGCGGTAGACACAAACCTAGCTACTCACCGAGGGAGTGCAAACACCAACATGCTTTATATTCATCACTTTAAAATGACACATTCTTTGCACGATACAACATTAGCTATATCCACAACACGTTCAGTCCAGCAGGTATTAGGAAGAGTCCTCTACTTATTTCCTGTAAAACGTCGCCTCATTTTCGGGAACGGTATTTACTTCTTATGTTTTATTTTGTAGCGTGCACACATCTACTAGTAAATATATTAGTCTAGATTCAAGTAGGTACTTGTTGTGGGTATACTTATGTGAAAGTGTATAGTTAGTAGGAAATGTTTACATTCCACTGGTTGTGAATACATTTACTGGCTTATACTTACTGCCTATTTCCAACTCCAGACAAGCTACTACTTCCTTGTGACCACATCTTTTAGCCCAGTCGAGTGGTGTTTCACCTA
This sequence comes from Brachycentrus maculatus, assembly GCF_059751285.1. Lineage (NCBI taxonomy): Eukaryota > Metazoa > Arthropoda > Insecta > Trichoptera > Brachycentridae > Brachycentrus > Brachycentrus maculatus. Next base: position 100,120 of record NW_028281579.1, on the reverse strand, counting down.
AAAACATTGAAAATTATAAAATAGTTTCACAAGAGCGGAGCTTGTACATTAAGCCTGGATACCCTCGGCATCTTGGTGCGGAATGAAGGTAGAAAGACAGAAATGACTTGTTCACTGGCAGACATTGAATCATGTAAGTACATACATAACATAAGGGGGGTAATATGAACAATGTGCATTATTCGTATGGGGTATTATTCAATGGGTATTATTATACCAATGTTCCCATCCGTGAATGTTTTCACTATATTCACACCTATCCCCTACACAGCGAAGCGTGTTTTTTGTGTGTGAAGTTGAAGGTACCTACTGAAACGCACCAATGCGTGCAACCCGTAGTCAATAGGTTAATCGTGGGTAGAATTGGCGAATGTTTCACGTGTGCACGGCGATCACTCAACCAGCCCATGACAGCTCACAAGCCCTGTAATTGAGCGCCCAGAGCGACGGCACAGTGAGTCTGATCTATCACGTATTTAGTGTCTATGTTAGAATTGCTAAGGTTTTAAATAGCATATCTATAAACAAATGTTAACAAAACATTATGCATGAATAAACTATAAAACTCTCCTCCGCGACTACCGGTTTCGGAATAACCATTTCATCATCAGGTCAACTGAATCGTGAGGTCATGAAGTAGAGCATTTAAGTGGTATTACACAAAGCGAATGATGAATGATAAGGAGAGTGTTATATTACCATACCACAAAGTTAACAATGCTTTTAATATTAAAAATATATTTTTAAAAATCTATATTTTAAATCATTTGCAATTGCTGGCGCATTAAGGTCTTTACCTTAAATACCTATCCAAAAACCCTTCCAAGACCTTCTATTCCTCCTCCATTTCTAAGTTCCTTCACCTACTTCAACTGGGTACCACCGATCTGATCACTCCGCTTTTGTATAGTTATAAAAGAGTATGATGCGGTGCCTTATGCACCACTAATGCCAAATCTTTATCCCAAGTCCTCTATATTTTCTTTGAATGTGTTGGTCATATTACTACTTCTACTACTAGTTACACTTACCTTCCTTAGTTTGCAGATCTACTGGAGCCCCCTCCTGCAGGAGTGCCCGTACTACCGGGAGGTGGCCCCCCTCTGCTGCCCAGTGTTGTGCAGTGGCCCCTGTAACGGAGGATGTACTGTATATACAGGGTGTACGGCCAGCGCGAGGCCATGTAGCAGGACCCCACTACCTATCCCAGTAACCTCCCCAGTATGTTATAGTCACCAATAGTTTACCTTTAATTATGTATTTATTGGACAATTCATCTAGCGCCGTTTTCAAGAGAAATCACTCGAAGGGCTAGGGGAAGTTGAACTTATTTTTCAGATCATTTTATAAAACATAATTGTCAATTACTTTTTTTACGTTTAGAAAAAATCAAATGTGAACAACATTTTGAGTGTGTCCAAATACTTGTTCACAAATCTAGATTATCTCCCCAATTATAGGAGTTATTTATCATATGATTGTTTACATCTCAACATAGATGAAGAAGAACACGAAAGTCTGGGCATTTACGGGGCCTTCGACCGTCGTAGGCTTGTTTTAAGCGATCACTTTACACGCGAGTAACATTCACAAATTCTACCCATGATTGACAATCACACTAATGAAATTCTAGGAACTAGAAACATTGTACAAGAATCACTAGAGTTTTCACTAGTGACATCTATTGGTAAGACGAAGAACCTTTTTTACTGAGCAGAAACTCTTATATTAGTTTGTGAGGTCCGAGTCCTGGAGAAACCCCAGAAAATATCCTTTTTATTATTTTAGCTAATACATAATTGGAATTGGTGAATGGGAGACAGTTAATGCTAGAAAATGTTTAATTTATTTCATTATCAACATTTTTAAAATAATTTAGAAACTGACAGTTACTGGATTATTCACCATATGCATGATATCAATTATTCCAAATAAGATGTATATCTGAGCATCCCAGGGCTTACGACCTGGCATTTGGCTGACTCAAGTGATCACTTTATGTATGTGCATTCATACCCCCCTCTTTATAGAGGGATTAGCCTCCTGCGAAGTCGATTTCCAGCTGTTAATTCATCTCTATGGAGGTCTGACCGCGAGTCGTCTACCTTGGGGTTGGCTATGCAGTGCAAAAAAAGCCCCAAATATTGTTTTTACCGTATATACAAACTTTTAAACATATCGGAAATCATCATATGTATCCGGATCGACTTTGAAATGTTGATATTTTGTTTTTTAGTTTAATTTTTGCAGTAAGGCTAAAAAATAAAAAAAATAATGATAAAGATAAACAAAATTGAGTCTTTAGTAGATTAAAAAATCAGTGCTTGATTTAACATTTAATATATAAAAGGTCTTTATGCGCCGTTTGCAAATAAATGTATATTTCCGTTTCTGCTAGTTAGTGATGATTCATGTAACCTATATACCATGGTGTCCTGTATGTACATTGCGTGTGTTGGGCATATTACTACTGCTACTACTAGTTACACTTACCCCACTTATCTTGCAGATCTATTGCAGCCCCCGCCTGCAGGAGTGCCCGTACTACCGGGAGGTGGCCCCGCCATGCTGCATAGTGTAGTGCAGTGAGCCCTGTAACGGAGGATGTACTGTATATACAGGTGTACGGCCAGCGCGAGGCCATGTAGCAGGACCCCAATACCTATCCCAGTAACCTTTCCAGCATTTAATTACTTTCTTGCATTTAATTATTTATTTATTGTATAACTTATATTGTACCGTTTTTGTGAGAAATCACTTGAAGGGCATAACTAAATACTTATTTTCACATCACTTTATGAAATATAATTATCCATTAGTTTTTTATTCTTCTTTTCTATAACGTTTAAAAACTGACAATTGAATTATAATATAATAAGGAGATTTTCTATTCTGTATGAGTTCTCTACCTCGTCAGCAAGAAGATTTGTAAATTTGGAATAGAAACCTTGCTGGAATACAATTTTTAATTTGTGTTTATTGTTCTAAGTCAATGACATATACGGTGGAATATTTGTAGCAATTTTAAACATTAAAAAAAACATTTATTATTACATAAAATTATTATATGTTACCTAATTTTGTTAACATCCTGGTTTGACATCTCTAAAGGTGTAAAACAGGGATGTGTAATGTCGCCTTGGCTGTTTAATCTATACATGGATAACTGCATGTAAGAGCTGAAAGGTTTAAATATTGGAGCAAGAATGAATAATTTGACTGTCTGTTGCCTTTTATATGCTGACGACGCTGTTCTTCTTGCCGATAGCAAAGAAGACCTGCAAACGTTGGTGACAAAAGTGTATAATGTGTGCAAGGAAAGTGATTTATTGATGAATGTTAGCAAATCCAAAATCATGGTTTTTGAAAGAGATGAATGTAGATCTGAGTGTGAAATATTGGTAAATGGGGAGATTTAGGAACAGGTAGATGATTTCATATATTTGGGTAGTATGTTTTCTAGGGATGGAAAGATTGATAAAGACATAGAAAGGAGAGTGAATGCTGGGAACAGAGTGAATGGTGCACTAAAATCAGTTTTTTTTAAATTTTACAGGTGTACGGCCAGCGCGAGGCCATGTAGCAGGACCCCAATACCTATCCCAGTAACCTCCCCAGTGTGTTATAGTCACCAATAGTTTACATTTAATTATCTACTTCTTGGATAATTTATATAGCGCCGTTTTCGTACGAAATCACTGGAAGGGCTTATATGTACCCTACTTTACTTATGTAAATATTTTTATAGGAGTTATTTATTAAAATATTTTTTTACATCTCAACAAAGATGAAGAAGAATATGAAAGTCTGGGTATTCAAGGTGCCTTCGACCGACGTAGGCAGGTTTAAGTGATCACTTTAGACACTTTAAACACTTTATAATCACTAGAATTTTCACTAGTGACATCCATTGGTATGACAAAGAAGCTATTTTACTGAGCAGAAACTCTCGTATTTGTATGTGAGGTCCGAATCCTGGATTATAATCACATACAGGAGAAATGCCAGAAAATATCCTTTTCATTTTTATTATTTTATCTTTTTTTTTTATTCATTTAATATATTTACATTTTTATTTATAACATAATACATTTGAATCATTTATACATATGGAGAACTTTTATATTTCGACTCGCTGTGCCTCTCCATAAAAGAGTCTGTGCTCTTGTGCTTGGAGAGGGACTTACACTCGTGGTTTAATGTTATATAATAAAAGATATAATCGTTTTTTTTATATATATTTTTTTAAAGATTTAAAAGTATAGAGCTTTAATTTTTTTCTTAAGGATTTTTATATCATCTATTTTTTTTATTTCTTTAGGAAGTAAGTTTATTGAAATGTTTGATTGCCAAATATTTGAAGTTTTGCTGAAATTGCTTGGTGTTGCATTTTGGAGTAGAAAAATCGTTTGAGAATCTCGATGATAAATTTTTTGTTAGATTTAAATAGTTGTCACCCTTTAGTATTTGAAAAACTGCGGTTCTTTTATAAATGGATTCTATATTTGGGACTTGAAATTTTTAAAATAATAATTTTGTTGGAAATATTTTTTTTTTCAAGATGACTTTAATGATGGTTTTCTGTACTATTTTCACTGAGTTCAGTATGTTGTTGTACGAGCCTCCCCATGCAATAATGCCATACTGCAGTAGTGAGTGAGCGATAGCGTAGTAAACTCTTTTCAGGTTGTCGATGGTTAGTATGTTTCGGATTCTAATGAATCATTTTATCTTATAATTGGAATTCGTGAATATATATAATAATAAAATAATTCGGGAGACTGTTAATATTAGAAAATGCTTAGTTAATTTCATTTTTAACGTTTTTTAAATTCCTATTTAATTTAGAAACTGTGACAGTTACTGGATTATTCACCGTATGGATGATACCAATAAACATGATAAATGTCTTATCTTATGACATGGCATCTGTCGTTTTATACGAAATAAGGCGTATATCTGAGCATCCCAGGGCTTACGACCTGGCATTTGGCTGACTTAAGTGATCACTTTACGTATGTGCATTTATACCCCTTCATGGTGTAGGCCTCGTGGCCTGTTTTTAAGAGGGATTAGCCTCCAGCGAAGTAGATTCCCAGCTGTGAATCCATCTCTATGGTGGTCTGAACGCGACTCGTCTACCTTGGGGTTGGCCGTGCGATGCAAAAAAAGTGTCAAATTATGTTTTTACCATATATATATATATATATATATATATATATATATATATATATATATATATATATATATATATATATATATATATATAATATAATATTTTATATATATATATAATATTTTATACACATCGGAATCATCCTATGTCTCCGGATCGATTTTGAAATATTAATGTTTTTTGTTTTTTTTTAGTTAATTTTTTGTAATACGGTAAAAAATAAAAAATAAATTCATTGAAGATGAAAAATTCGAGTCTTCAGTAGATTCAAATAATCAGCGCTTTTTTTAGCATTTAATATTTAAAAGGTCTTTAATTTTCATTTTTTGTACAAAAGTCAGACCGTAACAATGTCACAAAATCACTTTTTTATGTGTTTTTCAACTGTAAAATGCAACTAAGTAGTTCAAATAATCAGTGCTTGTTTTAACATTTAATATATAAAAGGTCTTTATGCGCCGTTTGCAAATAAATGTATATTTCCGTTTCTGCTAGTTAGTGATGATTCATGTAACCTATATACCATGGTGTCCTGTATGTACATTGCGTGTGTTGGGCATATTACTACTGCTACTACTAGTTACACTTACCTCCTTTATCCTGCAGATCTCCTGCAGCCCCCTCCTGCAGGAGTGCCCGTACTACCGGGAGGTGGCCCTCATATGCTGCCAGGTGTAGTGCTGTTCTCCCTGTAACGGAGGATGTACTGTATATACAGGGTGTACGGCCAGCGCGAGGCCATGTAGCAGGACCCCAATACCTATCCCAGTAACCTTTCCAGCATTTAATTACTTTCTTGCATTTAATTATTTATTTATTGTATAACTTATATTGTGCCGTTTTTGTGAGAAATCACTTGAAGGGCATAACTAAATACTTATTTTCACATCATTTTATGAAATATAATTATCCATTACTTTTTATTCTTCTTTTCTATAACGTTTTAAAAAATGACATTTGAATCATAATCTCATAAGGAGATTTTCTATTCTGTATGAGTTCTCTACCTCGTCAGCAAGAAGATTAGTAAATTTCGAATAGAAACCTTGCTGGAATACAATTTTTAATTTGTGTTTATTGTTCTAAGTCAATGACATATACGGTGGAATATTTGTTGCAATTTTAAACATTTAAAGAAAACATTTATTATTACATAAAATTATTATATGTTACCTAATTTTGTTACAATTTGAGCCTCACACGAAGCGAGGCCGACGGTATTCAGTATTCTAGCCATCGGACCGGGGACCCGGAGCTCGGCAACCAAACGCGCTAACCACTGCCCAAAGGACACGGAACATTGAAGAAGCTATTAGCGGCGAGTAACTGCCCTCCCAATACCACTGTTCGAGGCACGCAAGTTAGGAACGGCAAATATATATCATCCGGGAATGTCGAGGAACCAAACTAGCTTGCAGGGATAGGTGCCTTAACAGAGCGAACCATCTATTTGTTCCCAGACTTTCATATGGAAGTCTGGCTACTCACGGGGCTTTCCACTTGACATTGGCCGGCAAAGGTAGAATATATACAGTAATATTCTCCCACTTGTATATCATATCGCTTTACTAACATCACCTCTTATTGCTACATTCCTCGGTTCACTAGTTCAATAATCTTGGAATATCTTACCTACACAATCTGTCCAGTTGACGTTTATATTACGTTGTTTAAGGAGAGTGTTGACCTTCGCCACATCTCCCCCTTCCGCTGCGTTCAGCAAATCTTGTCCGGACATCTGTAGAAATATAACCAATAAATTATAATAAAATACAGCCATTCCATCATCAGATTCAACATTCATAAATAACAAAAAAAACGAAACGGGTCAATTAGCTAACAATGATGAATGCTCACAGTTTTCTATTCATTGTTCAACATTGCCGGCATTAATTGAATGGTGATTTTCTAGAAATACTGCTACTATCCAGTAGAGGAAGAGATCCGCGCGTCAAGTGTGCCAAATATATGCAATGAATGCCTCACAGTCTCACGGTGTATTGTTACAACTTGTAGCGCGTGTTCCGGAAGGTTAACAATAAATCAAACTTAGTGTATTGGTCCGCAACGGGAACGCTATGGGACCAATTCCAGAACGCTGAGGTCCTATTGTCAGGAATGGAAGGCGGACTCGCGTCAATAATACGCACTGGATGCAATGAATAACTTTATTATTCAAAGTTGATATTGCGTAAGCTTGCAACTTTTGACTACCGTAATGAGTGGCGTGAATCGCTTCTAGATAACTGTCCTTAACTGTCCCTGGTGTTACAGTGGGTGGCAGGTTTGTATATCTATCCATAGATTGATAAGGACACTAATTAAACATGGTCACAAGATGACTTGCGGCAGGTCCATTATACAATGAATGCCTCACAGTCTCACGGTGTATTGTTACAACTTGTAGCGCGTGTTCCGGAAGGTTAACAATAAATCTAACTTAGACTAAATATTAGAGGCCGATTCGGGCTCATATTTATTGTGATCACCATCACCATCACCATACGCGCCGCTAACAGGACGGTCGTGCGGAATAAGGATTAATGAACCGTCAAAAGTTGGACAAATAAAAAGGCAACAATAAAAACGTTCAATCCTTACACGCATCTAGTAAGTTAGATCGGTTACAAATCTTACAAATAAATACAGTAAAAACTCACCCTGACAAGGGAATATTGAATGGCCAAGTCACACACAAGCGTTCACCCGGAGATTATATACTAGAATGCAGCAAAGGTTGAATGCAAACAACGGCTACTCAAATGTCATGTCGATAAGAAATAACTACCCGAAATCTTAGAAGACAGGACTTCCCCCACTAATGGGCAGTAGAAAGGGTTGTCAACCGACGGTTCCAGATTCCCCAGACATTATTTCAATTTACGAACAAAAATACATTTCTTTAATAAAATTGCATAAAGTCACACTGCAAACCATAACTTATGTGTAATTATTATTATAAATTTTGACAGAAAATTTTACTTAAAATCATCCACATTTATTTTATTTGACCCGGTCACGGGTCAAATAAAATAAATGTGGAAAATCTGTTATTTTATCATATAAAAATTGTATATACTTATGTCATATTTTAAAGTCGATCTGGAGGCAAAAATGTCCGATGTTTATTGTTGTGTGGTCATGGGGGGAGAGGAACAGTAGAAGATTGCTAGTACTTTGGTTTATTTTATAGGGTATTTTCAAAGGTTTGTTTTTAAACTGTCAACATTGTTTGTACGGACTGTCAATTTGACAGCTGACAGTTGATTTGTAGTCAGTACGTTTTGCCATTTGCGAGAGTTGAAACCGCGTGACGATCATGCGCGTCGAGGTTCGTTGAATGGGTCGATAACAATATTCAGCTTGATCCTCTTTTCCAAGGCAAAATGTCACTAACCCATCGGCCTATCAGCCGATTTACATTTGCATTTACATTTGCAATTTACGATTTGCGATTTACATTTGCAAATCAGCCGCCGTTTAAGCCACGCTCCCATTCGTGGCGGTTCATATTATAAAGATACTTTCGTGTGATATCTACTAATCAGTAAAGAAAGCTTTTTGTAATGCATTATTTCTTATAATTTTAATACATATTTACTGACGACATTTGACTCATCCTTTTGATTGAATTATCAACTAAAATCAGTAAGAAATCAAAACTGTACATCCCAGGAGTAATGTTTTATTGAGTTATTTTTTAAGTTTTCATGTTAATTTATAACATTTCTGATCTAGACACACGATAAAATGCGTGCATTATAGTTATATGTACCATATTTATTGGTAAAACAGTAAAAGTTATAATATTATGACATAGTTTATTTTTAAAACTAGATTGAATTTGAACGCCGTTGACGCCGCAGCCACGCGCGCGGTGTCATTGGTCGGCTGTTGGACCGCGCACTTAACATCAAATGTTGAGTGCGCGGTACCTTTTTCTGCATTAAAGATTATTTCTGTTTGTTCTCGTTTTATCGGGTGCAAAATATTAGCGCCTCCTTGTTTGACAACCCATATCACCTCCTCTCCGGGCGGGGCAACTTTCTTACTTGCGGGGATACATTCAATTTGTGTCTTTATATACATGTTTTGAAAAAAAACTGATATGCGGATGTGCTAAGCGGTATTGCCGAATTTGGAGTGGAGAATACACAGAAGCCTTTGTCGAGACGCCCTTGCATCCGTTAAAAGTCACTGTTTGGTGTGCTTTATGGGCAGGCGAAATCATTGGCCCGGGTTTTTTTAAAGGCGATGCCGGCCAGAATGCTACTGCCAATGGAGAGCGCTACAGAACCATGATTACTGACTTCTTCGTGCCTCAGCTGAATGGCATTAGTGCGATAGATCCTTTGCAATACTTCCTTATACCCAACATGTATTACACATTTACCCACAACTTGCAACTGCTTGTCAAAACTAAGTAATTTCCTTTGATCGTTGGATAATTTATAATTTTTAAATATTTTTCAGTACCACAGAACCAGACGCGCCAGAATCCAATAAAAATTTGAACTCTCTATTATTTATATTCACAATTATCTAAAAACTATATCATCTATAGTTCTGTTCTATCTGTTCCATGATATTTCGCCTTTAAAATCACGCTTTTATTCTTAGAAAAATTACATTTACTTTAAAATGTCCCGGTTTAGCACGCCTGTAGCATTTATTTACACTTACATGACAAACTACTCGTATACCTGACCTGGAACATTTGTGACAATCATTTTTAGGTCTTATCGCCAACCGAACGATTCGGCAGAATTGCGAATTGTCAACCCGTTCCTGACTGGTGATGATTCCTTATTTTATTTTTAAAACTGTTGACTTTTGAATATATTTTTTTAAAATTCAGAACGATTCTTTAATTTAAATGTTTGATTGTTGACGCCATTTCAATGCATTTTTGAAAACTCAAAGCGTTCCCTTCATGAAATAAATGTTCTTTCGTCCTACATTCCTTTAAACCCATTTTGAAATACCTATTAGACTTGCATATAATCTAGATCCAAATTGGCAATTTGTACTTATCGATTTTAATCTTACAGATAAAATTTTCATCCTGGCTCATCATGAACGCCAATCAAAGCGCTATATAAAATTTTGCTCTCACGTGATGTGAATATATTTCCAAAACTAACTTCCGTTATGATTTATGTGTAAACCTTATACTAACGAAAAAGCTGAACTTGAAAGATTCAATAGAAGTGAGCGCTTTCTATTGGCGTTAAAATCACCATTTAGTACGGAGAATTGCAGAAGACGACCTCTTAATTGTTCCCAGACATCCGATCCGCGATGAAAGGGTTTGATTTGTGCCTAATGCATAGCCATCGGTCGATAGCAGCTCTAGTACTTGCATACAATGGCACGCGTGCACACCAACACGGGCTACCCGCACAGTACTATTTATGGTGCAGGACATTGGTACCATAAACCAAGCTAGGACACAAAATGCCGAACCCTCTTCTAGTGGAACGGGAGGCCTGTTGAGGACAGTCAGCAGTCTCTGTGAGCGGCTTCTCCTGAGGAGTTCTACGTGGTTTCCTCCCGGCAATGAGCAAATGCTGACACGTTCCCGATTGGCCCACACTAGATTATCCCTCCTGTTCCCGACACGGATTCAAATAAAAACATATTGGATTAGCTAAAAGAAACAAAAATCCACTAAATGATCTATAAACCTTGTACATAATAAATGCAATGGATAACTATCACGATGTTGGTGTATTGGCTAACAAATTAAAACGAAAAATCACAAGGCAGTCGCTTTCTTATTGAAATCTGTGTAGAAGAAATAAGGGAAATATGAAGGTTTAAACTTTAGATATTTTAATAAAACGAAAAACGTGCGTTCGTATACGTCATCGAACGTTTTATGACGTCATATGGTTTGTTGTCTATGGTTTATAGAACTGTAGGTTGTTTGTTTACCACTACACTACCATTTGTGTTATAGAAATATGAGGGGAGGGGGGGACCATAGACATCAAATAGAGCCGCCAATAATTTAGCAATGTTACCAATATTAAAATAACTCCATCTCTTCTGTGACGTCATTCATTGCCAACTTACGAATATAAGGTTTTTTCGAAGGCGAATTTTCCAAAAGAAAACGGCTGTTTTGAACACAAAACGAGCCTCATAAAATCCTTTATAGGTTGAGTATGTTAAATTAGATATTCCTCCCGACTGACAAAGATTCATTCCCATCTAAAAAAATCCTTATAATCCTCATCGCCAGTTGTTATGGACGGTGTTCACCGTAGAAGAAAGTAGAAGAAAGAATGTTGTAGAGAGTTTCTTATCCGATGTCGGATAGGTCCTCACCCAGACCCGCGCGTTGCGAGGTTCTGGGTGAGGACCTATATTTTTATATATATATATATATATATATATATATATATATATATATATATATATATATATATATATATATATATATATATATATATATATATATATATATATATATATATATATATATATATATATATATATATATATATATATATATATATATATATATATATATATATATATATATATATATATATATATATATATATATAGTGGTAATATTTTTGTTTATAAATTGGGTGTAAATAATATGTAAAGTGGGTGTATAATAATAAAATAAACAATGTGTTGCTTTGTAATTAAAGAAACGACAGTAAAAGTTTATTCTTAATTTATCTTTATAATAATTTTTATATCTATCTATCTGATTCTGACAGTTAACAATATTATCGGAAGTCTTTTGTTTTATTCTGAGTGACGCATGCGACATCTGGTGGTAGAACTGTTTTATGTAGGTACTATTTGTAAGTACTTAATAAAATGTATAGGTAGGTACCTAGTTATTTTATTACATCTCCCCCCTTGCGGATGAAAATTCATAGTAAAATTTTCACTCGTCCTCCGGATCATCTTCTTGTATAAGTTTAGTGATATAATAAAGTTTTTTTTTTTTTTTTTCGTTCTTTTTTTTTCTTTTTCTTCTTGACCCTTTTAAAGTAGACACAGTTTTTTTTTCAATCCATTTGTTTTTTTCTTTTGAATTCCTTCATTTTTATTCTGATCTCTTAAAGTATCTTCTAATTTAACCAAATTTACAACTTTTAATTGTTCATCTGCATTTTCATTCGAGTTTAATACTGAATTCCTGCTTGGACAATCTACTTCTAAATTCTTCTTTCCTGGAGAATATTTTATTTTATCTTTCGTAGAAGTTTTTTCTACTTTATTTTTATTTTCATTTTTCAAGCACTGTTTCTGTGTAATTTGTATGTCTTCATTTTTATTCTGATCTTTTAAATTATCTTGTAATTTAACCAAATTTACAACTTTTAATTGTTCATCTGCATTTTCATTCGATTTTAATACTGGATTCCTGCTTAGACAATCTACTTCTAAATTCTTCTTTCCTGGAGTATATTTTATTTTATCTTTCGTAGAAGTTTTTTCTACTTTATTTTTATTTTAATTTTTCAAGCACTGTTTCTGTGTAATTTGTATGTCTTCATTTTTATTCTGATCTTTTAAAATATCTTCTAATTTAACCAAATTTACAACTTTTAATTGTTCATTTGCATTTTCCTTCGATTCTAATACTGGATTCCTGCTCACAAAATCTGCTTCGAAATTCTTCTTTTCTGGAGTATATTTTATTTTATATTTTGTAGAAATTTTTTTCACATGATTTTTATTTTTAATTTTATCACTAGTTCTTAAATTTCCACGTCTTCTTTGATTATCTTCTAATCGTTTTCTTTTATCATCTTCTAATTTTTCTCTCTCACTCCGAACATATTGTAGTAATTGTTTTAGTACATCTAATGTTTCATAATCCATTTCCAATTAACAAAATTGTCGTTTTATAACGTGGTAATATTTTTCTTTATAAATTGGGTGTAAATAATATGTAAAGTGGGTGTATAATAATAAAATAAACAATGTGTTGCTTTGTAATTAAAGAAACGACAGTAAAAGTTTATTCTTAATTTATCTTTATAATAATTTTTATATCTATCTATCTGATTCTGACAGTTAACAATATTATCGGAAGTCTTTAGTTTTATTCTGAGTGACGCATGCGACATCTGGTGGTAGAACTGTTTTATGTAGGTACTATTTGTAAGTACTTAATAAAATGTATAGGTAGGTACCTAGTTATTTTATTACATATATATATATATATATATATATATATATATATATATATATGTATATATATATATATATATATATATATATATATATATATATATATATATATATTATATATATATATATATATATATATATATATATATATATATATATATATATATATATATCCACCTAGGCTCCACCTAGGGAGCGAACATGGAAAGAAAAAGAAGAAGAAGTCGTTTCTTCAATTACAAAGCAACACATTGTTTATTTTATTGTTATACACCCACTAATTTACAAAGAAAAATATTACCATGTCTGAAAAGTTTCCGACCTCAACATAAAACTTAAGCATGTGTTTGGGCATGTTTTGAAAGGTAGGTACTCACCAAATTTTGACCACTTTGAACGCCCAGTTATTTTTTGACAGTCGTTTGAGTGAGTCGCCGTGAGCGTTTGTTCAAAAATGAAAAAAAATTGAGTAGCGTAGCAGTCATTAAATGTTTGTTTTAGACAGGCAACATTCATCTATGCAAATTAAAGACGAATTGGTCTCTTTTTCATCATTTACCAGTGTAAAATTTTGGGTAGCAGAATTTAAACGCGGACATACCAGCTAAGATGACGATGAACGGGAGTGGTCTAAAATTAAAAGTGATTTTTCACTCTTAAATTTATCATAAAAGAAAACACTTGTTTTTTTACCTCTTGAGTTTATTTACGACTAGTTTCGGAAGCTTCAGGTCTAAATGTAAACTTAGTTTATATGTAGGGGAAAGAGCTCTTTGCGGTGGTATGGACATGTGGAGCGAATGGATAGCGAGAGAATGACTAAGAAAATATATGTGGCGAATGTGAGAGGGAAAACAGAACGTGGACGACCGAAAAAGACTTGGCACGATCAGATCAATCGGAACCTAAAATCTGGCGGTGTCAAAAGTCTGCGTAATCGGAGGGCATGTATGACTAGATGTATGGATGTGAAGGAGGCGGGGAGTGTATGTCAGGACAGAAGAGTGTGGCGTTCCATCCTCTCTGCCTACCCCTGCGGAGAAAAGGCGTGATGGTAGTAGTAGTAGTAGTTTATATTTAGGCCTGAAGATGGATGCATAGCTTCCGAAAATCGTCGTCATAAATAAACTAAAAAAAAACAATTGTTACCTTTAATAATTTCAACATGTCTTACTACGAGTAAATGCCGAAATAATATGTTACGGACAGATCGCACACCCCGTGCGGCGGCCCTGAAAAAGAATTCCAGGCGCCTGGCGGCGAGCGAAACGGTCGCCCGTCGGAATGCGGCCCGAAGAAGGGCCTCTATGGATTCTACCGATTTCTCATGTATTTACAGAATGTATTAGATATAAGAAAGAATAAGACAATGTTAATACATAAATGCGCCTAGATGTTAAGTAGTATAAATAGATTACTGATATAAGATAGGATAAAATAACTTGTAATGTAATAACGAACTGTTGGAACGGCACCGGTACGGTATGAAAGTGTAGCCCGTCCGGTGTCCATTAGAGAGAGACAGAGATATGGCTGTCTCTCTCCCCCGGCCGCTGATTGGCTGTACTTTCCCACTGTCGGGCGGTACGCGATCACGGCCGGGTATATAGAGGGCGCATTTTTTTGTAATAAACCAGTTCTGGTGTGACTGTTGAAACCTGTGTTTCATTTCTCCGCTCCCGCTCCTTGGACTACTAGCCGCGCCGCCAGCCTGGACCGCTTCGCCTCATTATACCGATTCACGGACCAGTTTCGGAAAGCCCTTATCAGGGCTATTGAGGTTGACTTGTCGGTCCAGTGCCGCTCTTCCCGGCTCATACATCCATTCACCTCCGTCCGTATCCAGCTTACTCGGTAACTCGGTACGGCGGGGCCGTCTGGAACGTCACCCCTTACAACGGTGGCATAGTTGGGAGATTCCGAAGAAGGCCAGGCGTGTACATTTTTGAGAGTCATCGCACGTAACCCACGCCGGTTACATTTTGGTCCTTCGAGCCGGATCCTTCAACGCAGTCTCCAGCTACGATGCCTGCATCCCTGAGGTCGGGACGCAACGTCGCCATGGAGCCCGAAGAGCAGCGCCGTGAGGAGGGTCGGGACTCGGTCAGTTCAGTCCGAACTGATGCGAGTAGCGACTTGCGCCGCCAGATGGCGGAGCTAGCCGCTAGCAGCGAGAGGCAGTTCCAGCAACTCCGTGAGCTCCTGTCACAGTGGACAGCAGCTAACGTAAGCTCCCCAGGGGGGGAGGTTATACCGGGTGTCGAACAATCCACCCACCTACGAACGCGGCAGGACGACGCCGCCAATCAGCCCAGAAGGGAATTCAGGACATCGGCCGCAGCTCTACCGGTTCCGGTGTTGGATCCGGAACCTACGCGATTCGCTGGGGAATCGCGGGACGAACTGACCGGCCACAGAGGAGAAGCGCCCGGGGGACATGGCCCGGCGCCTACTGGCAACGCGGAGCCGAGGCGTATGGAAACCTCTGGCTTGCGTTGGCACGCACCGGACGAACGCGATCGCTACCCGGTACGCGAATGGGTCGACAGAGCTCGACCGGACGAACGGCACCGCAGAGATGACGGAAGCGCAATCTACGCGGAGCCCTCACCCCGAGGCGGGGACTACTTTCGATGGTCGGGGCAGCCGCCGGAGTTGCCCAAGTTCAGCGGAGACCCGAGGGAATGGCGCCGCTTCAACGCGGCATATCTCCAATCTACTGAGAGATGGGGGATAGGGGACGCTGACAACATCGGAAGATTGGCGCGCGCACTGGAAGGGCGTGCGCGTCACATGGTAGCAGGCCTGCTACTGTATCCGCGCAACGTGTCGGAAATATTGCGGACGCTGGAGGACGCCTTCGGCAGCCCGACACTCATCATCGCGCAGATACTGGAAGACGCCCGGAGGATGCCGAGTCTCGCCGACCACCCCGCGGACGAAGCAGTCGTGGATTTTGCGGTTTCGATACGCAACGTCATCACCACCGTGGACGGGATGGACGCTTGCTATCTCGACAACCCGCAGCTGCTAGCGGAGATGGTTGCCAAGATGCCGACGCAACTCCGGTGGGATTGGTTCCTCGATCGCCGCCGCGAGACGAGGAGCAGTATCTACGATCTCGCCGCTTGGCTTGACGAGATCACCGCCGGCATCACGCGCCACGGAGGTCTGTTCAGAATGGTGGCGAGGAACAGAGACAAGGAGCGCGCGGGTCAGCGCGACAAGTGCGCCGAGCCCGCCCGCCGCGAGAACGCTCGACGCGTCGAGCCGAGGTATCACGTGTTTGCGACGCGCGACACAACAAGTGATAAGGAATGCGTATTTTGTAAGGCCAACGGGCATAACATACGCCGATGCAAACGGTTCGAGAAGAAAACCGTGGATGACCGCTGGGACTTTGTGCGGTCGTCCAAACTGTGTTACCAGTGTTTGGAACCAGGGCACAAGGTGCCAAATTGTGAAGCGAGAAGTTGTGATGTATGCGGAAAACACCACAATAGGATCCTGCACTCCTTCCGCACGGACAGTGTTGTGGAAGATGAAAGTGAGGACGCTGTGGACAATGCGCAGGTGTTGTGGATAAATGACGGTGAGGTCCCGGTCACCTTCAAAGTGTTGCCGATCACTCTGAAGGGACCACGGGGGACCGCAAAAGTGTTCGCCTTGATGGACGAGGCTGCATCTGTAACCCTCCTGGAGGAGGGCGTCGCCCGCGCAATTGGTGCTACAGGGATAGCCGAGAATCTGATAATCAAAGGCGCGTGTGGACGAGGCAACACATACAGGTCACAGCGTGTAACGGTGACTTTGGAAAGTGAACAAAACGGGGAATTCGAGATCAGGGCGAGGACCATTAAGGACTTGGATCTTGTTCGTGAAGGTGGCGCGCTCGCGCAGACCGGAGGCGTTATCAAGCCGCAGTTGCTTATCGGCCTCGACAACGCGTCTCTAATGTTCCCGATCGACACCCCAGTGCTTCAAAGGAACGGTCAGCTGACTATAGTGACCGCACTGGGACCGGTCACGTACGGACGCCCCAAAGTGAAGGGGAATGACTCCGCGAGCGGAGTACTACAGGCGCAAATGTGCGCAATCGACTCCTTGGGAGTATCAAAGGAAAGAAGCCGCGCGGCGAATACGCGTGCAATAACGGCGAAGGCTACCACGCAGCAACCGCCTGGGAAGGCGGGGTCGCTGCGGGCCCGAGACGATTTGCCGCCTGATGCGGTTCCGATGGGAAATCCGGAGCGACTCTCGGACAAGTCACGGCCCGGTAGCACACTTCATACGGTTCCGACGGGAAGTTCGGAACCAAGGCGACTCACAGAAGGGTCGTGGCCTGACGGCCAGGAAACTTATGCGGTTCCGACGGGTAGTTCGGAACCAAGGCGACATTAAGGAAAAGTCGCGGCCAGATGTCTCCACCTGAATGATTGCGGCTGGATGACTCATGGCCACACATGGATGCTGCCGGGTGATCACAAGCACGTGACGCGGAGCATCACTTCAAGCCCAGGCGATTCTAGCCTGGCATATGTAATGCGGTTCCGACGGGAAGTTCGGAGCTTAGGCGACTTAGGAAACTCAAGACAAGTCGCAGCCAGATGTCTCCGCCCGAATGGTTGCGGCCGGACGACTCTGGCAAGGATGCTGCCGGGTGATCACAAAGATGTGACGCGGAGCATCAATTCAAGCCCAGGTGACGCTTGCCTGGCACTCGCGGTTCCGGTGAGGATTCTGGAACTTAGGCGACTTAGGAAACTAAGATAAGTCGCAGCCAGACGTCTCCGCCCAAACGAGGTTGCGGCCGGATGACTCTGGCATGGATGCTGCCGGGTGATCACTATTTGTACGTGACGCGGAGCATCACTTCAAAGTCCAGGCGACGCCAGCCTGGCCCCTGCGGTTCCGGTGGGAATACCGGAGCTTAGGCGACTTAGGAAACTCACTATAAGTCGCAGCCAGACGTCTCCACCCGAACGATTGCGGCTGGACGACTCTGGTCGTACGAAGATGCTGCCGGGTGATCACAAGGATGTGACGCGGAGCATCAATTCAAGCCCAAGCGACGCTTGCTTGGCAAACATGCGGTTCCGATGAGAGTTCCGGAACTTAGGCGACTTAGGAAACTCAGGATAAGTCGCAGCCAGACGTCTCCACCCGAACGATTGCGGCTGGACGACTCTGGTCGTACGAAGATGCTGCCGGGTGATCACAAGGATGTGACGCGGAGCATCAATTGAAGCCCAGGCGACGCCAGCCTGGCACATGCGGTTCCGGTGAGAATTCCGGAACTTAGGCGACTTAGGACAAGTCGTAGCCGGACGTCTCCGCCCGAACAAGGTTGCGGCCGGATGACTCTGGTAAGGATGCTGGGGAATCAAGGCGACTTCACGAAAGACGAGTCGCAGCCAAACGTCTCCGCCCGATTATGGATGTGGCCGGATGACTTTGGCCGTACAAGGATGCTGCCGGGTGATCACATGATGTGACGCGGAGCATCAACTCAAGCCCAGGCGATGCCAGCCTGGCAAATGTAATATGGAAACCAAGGCGACTTAGATGACAAGTCGCAGCCAGATGTCTCCGCCCGAGTATGGATGCGGCCGGATGACTCTGGAAGGATGACAAGGATGCTGATCACTGGACGTGACGCGAAGCATCACCTCAAGCCCAGACTTCTCCAGTCTGGCGTTGTGACCCGGAAGGCGACTCCATCAGGGCGAGTCGCGGCCTGGTGTCTCTGGTGACGCGAGGATGCTGCCGAGAGACCACGCTGAACGGGCCACAATCATCACCATCGGCGTGATAAGGGAGAAGAACGTGCAATCCGTCCCAGGAAATTTGGTGCAGACTAGCTGCACGGGGGGAGTGTTACGGACAGATCGCACACCCCGTGCGGCGGCCCTGAAAAAGAATTCCAGGCGCCTGGCGGCGAGCGAAACGGTCGCCCGTCGGAATGCGGCCCGAAGAAGGGCCTCTATGGATTCTACCGATTTCTCATGTATTTACAGAATGTATTAGATATAAGAAAGAATAAGACAATGTTAATACATAAATGCGCCTAGATGTTAAGTAGTATAAATAGATTACTGATATAAGATAGGATAAAATAACTTGTAATGTAATAACGAACTGTTGGAACGGCACCGGTACGGTATGAAAGTGTAGCCCGTCCGGTGCCCATTAGAGAGAGACAGAGATATGGCTGTCTCTCTCCCCCGGCCGCTGATTGGCTGTACTTTCCCACTGTCGGGCGGTACGCGATCACGGCCGGGTATATAGAGGGCGCATTTTTTTGTAATAAACCAGTTCTGGTGTGACTGTTGAAACCTGTGTTTCATTTCTCCGCTCCCGCTCCTTGGACTACTCGCCGCGCCGCCAGCCTGGACCGCTTCGCCTCATTATACCGATTCACGGACCAGTTTCGGAAAGCCCTTATCAGGGCTATTGAGGTTGACTTGTCGGTCCAGTGCCGCTCTTCCCGGCTCATACATCCATTCACCTCCGTCCGTATCCAGCTTACTCGGTAACTCGGTACGGCGGGGCCGTCTGGAACGTCACCCCTTACAACGGTGGCATAGTTGGGAGATTCCGAAGAAGGCCAGGCGTGTACATTTTTGAGAGTCATCGCACGTAACCCACGCCGGTTACATAATACATTTGATAATTATTCAATTACCCTGGACTGGCACCTGAAGCGGAGGGCTGGTCACCACCTTTCTTCCATGTGTTAACGATCAAGATAAAACTGCATTCATATGGCGCAGTGCCCCGCGCACCATCAGCTGAAGACTCCTAGGTACGGTGAATCTGACGAAGGCGTCAGTGAATTTCGGATCATAAAATGAAAGAAATGCATTTTTTTTATCGATTTGCACATTGGCATAATGTACATCTAAATTGTCGTAATTCGTTATGCCATCACGGTCCAAACTAAACTCATCAGTCCGTAAAATGTTTTTAAAATAATCTTCTCCTTCCACATCGGCGTTGAGCATGACGCGACCAAACTCCTTCCTCCAGCGAATGAACCGGCTGGATTCGGTATGTATGTCGGCCTGATAGATGTACAAAACACCAAACTTGTGAAAACGCTAGTTCTCCGAGTCTTCCCGATTATATATATATATATATATATATATATATATATATATATATATATATATATATATATATATATATATATATATATATATATATATATATATATATATATATATATATATATATATATATATATATATATATATATATATGTACACACATATATTTATACGTACTACTATTGAAAGTACAGTTTTTTCTTTGTTTTTGATTCTATACAATGCAAAACATTGATTGAATTACATAGATATCATTGTAAAGTACCTACACAAGATTACCATATGTTTTGTTTATTACTATAAAGTACATTCTATTAAATCCTGTATGTTCCGCGATAAGTAAATCGTGCGGACCCTGCGCGTATATCGCCCACTCCTTTCAAGAACGTCGTAAATCAAAAATTGTCAATTTTCAGTTATGCATGTTTTCGGAATGCCCAGAAAATGTACTATATCCCAGCAAAAGCGGCATATTTTAAAATTAATATTTACCCGCTACAGGGCAGAAAGTGTCGTTTTTGCATGTTGAAGAAAAGGTATTGTTTAATTATTTTTTTAAATATACTAAATATTTTTCAAATGGAGAAAAAAACTTCAGGTTTTACCTAAAAAGATCTGTTGCTCAGTAAAAAGTTCAGTAAGTGGCTTGATATTTATTTTTAATACATTGTATTATTTTTTTAAACTTTAAAAACGTTCTCCTGAAAAATCAAGTATTTTGATTTGCGACGTTCTTGAAAGGAGTGAGCGATATTTATAAAAATATGTATATATTTAAAAAATAAAAATAAACTATTTTTTTATTGAATTACGTTTTTTACGGACCTTCACTCGGTTTAAGCGCAACGTGTAATGGAAAAAAACCGCTTCCAGAACGTCTTTATATGAATTTTGATTAATATTTCCTTCAACAACATAAAAAAGGCCCGGGCACTTGGTAACGCATGCCATATCACTATTGCAGATGGATGTTTCAATACTTGTACAGCGCAATATCGCTGCGATGGCCTTCTTCCAACAAATTGTCGGCCTTCCGTGACAGCCTCCAGGCGGCACTCGCCACTGAAGACCACCTGAGGAAACAAGATACAAAATTAATTATCTGCGATGACGTTTTACTTGAAAAAAATACAAAGAAAAATTCTTCTTTGGCAGTGTAGAAAGTTTGTAACGTTTCAACCTCAAATACGGTCAGTAAAAGCAACATTTGGGAATATTCACATTTTCATATAAAATAATAAAAATAAAATAATAAAACCCTTATCCGCACCCAATGGTGCATAGGGCACTGCGTCCTATAAACGCAGTGTTATCTTGGTCGTTTACGCATGAAGGAAAGGTGATCAGCCCTCCGCTTCAGGTACCAGTCCAGGGTAATATTGAATAAATATGACAGTGAAAATTAATCACTTATATTTATTTGACCCCCCTTGGGAATCGAACCCGGGACCTCCAGAACGGTAGCCGAGCGTGCTGACCATTATACTACGGACGGAGACGGACACGTCGCTCACTCCTTTCAAGAACGTCATAAATCAAAAAACTTGATTTTTCAGGAGAACGTTTTTAAAGTTTAAAAATATAACACAATGCATTAAAAATAAATATAAAGCCACTGATTGAGCTATTCACTGTGCAACAGATCTTTTTAGGTAAAACCTGAAGGTGTTTTCTCCATTTGAAAAATATTTAGTTTATTTAAAATAATAATTTAACAATACCTTTTCTTCAAAATACAAAAACGACACTTTCTGTCCTGTAGCGGGTAAATATTAAGTTAAAAATATGCCTCTTTTGCTAGGATATAGTACATTTTCTGGGCATTCCGAAAACATGCACAACTGAAAATTGACGATTTTTGATTTATGACGTTCTTGAAAGGAGTGAGCGACGTGTTTAATATTATGGTGTACAAAATACATATCGGTTTAGGAAAACTGGGCACAATCAGGTATGTCAAATACTTGAAAGCGGCCGGGTCAGGAGTCGTAATAATCGTCGGGTATGTATGAGGAGATGCATGAATGTAGAAGAGGCAAAGAATGTTTGCAAAGACAGAGTGGTGTGGCGTTCGATTCTCTCTGCCTAGCCCTGCGGGGAAGCTGCGTGATGGTTAGTTAGTTAGTTAAAATACATATCACCGAGGCACGCGGAATTTTTTAGGGAAGGGAAAGGTTAAAAAACACAGTCAACATACCAAGAGTACTTATAAATAATGTATAGAAAGTAAGATGACGGCTTCATTACTTATATCCCAGTATTTAATGTTAGAATTCGAAATAGTTATTATTCAATACCTTTTTTAGATTCGTCTGAATGCTGCCCGTCGAAATATCGCAGGTATTCTTTAGCTTCGAGAACATGATTCTTTGATACATTCCAACTGATAATAGTGTCGTGAAAGATCGGCAGGTCTTCTTAAAGTCTTCATAAACACAGTACGCGTGTCGAAAGTTCTCAATATGCCTAGTATGGGTATAATTGTGTATTAGAATCGCCATGTTGCTGAATTGAAATCGGATGACGAAATACGTGTGCACTGTTGGTTATTCCAAACAATGATGTATCAATTATCGATCGGGCTTCTTCTATTTAGCGAATTTATCACAGAAAGGCGACGCCATCTGGTTTTCAATATAGAAAATATTATAGGTTATAAGCGAACACGTGTCACGCCGCAAAGAGCCTAGATGTGTGAACGCCTTCAGTCTTCATTACAAATATATATGCACCTTTATGATTTAAGTTGTTATCACTCAATCACATATCACGAACGAAGGCGACAAGTCTTTTATCTTTTCATTGTGCTGGAAGATAATGTACGAGATATTCATCACATGATGTTCGCACGCAATGTTTCGCAATGGGTTCGACTCGTAAACGTCAGATTCTTCAAAAACGACGTATAAGGGACGAGATAACACTAAATGTAGACAATTGTCAATGGAAACATAGAAATCCGGTGCCTACCCATTGCACTTGCAGACTGCACTGATGTATATCCACAGACTAACCAATTTATATAAAGACCGCCAACTGCCTCGATTTTTTATGGCTAGAAGTTATATTCGCCAGCGGCCGTAAAAGTGACGTAAACGGCTAGAAGTACTAAGCTCCCGGCTGGGCGTGACTTCGCCGCGGCTGAATGTCGAATCCACCCGCCGAAATATTTTTCATTCATTTTTCAGGTTAAATGGTATTTATATTGAAATTTGTTGTATTACATATTTTCAAAATTATAATATTAATATTACAAAGAAGATATTTCACTATCTAAATTTATTTATTTCAGTGTAAACAAAAATAGAAAGGTAACGGCTAAAACGCGACATTTATAAAAAGAGTTCAGGCGATTAATAATGGTTACTCAACTCAGCCTTACAATGGTAAATGGTAATGGTAACTTTTTTGAAATTATTATCTCAAACTATGTATAAATATAAGGCTTTTCAACAAAAACAAAAACGATAGAATTTTCAAATTACTATATTACATTTAAAATTCTAGAAAATACAATATTTTAAAAAGGCGGAAGGAGTGCCCACCACTTTTTGAAGTTATGTTTCTTAACGGGGGTGCCAGCGCCCCTTTGTGGGCGTTTTGGAAGTCTGGCTAGGCGTTATTAATTTTTTTGCATTTGGGGGGTGCTGCAAAAGTTCAAGGGAGCGTTGTGTCAAGTAAGAAAAATTACACTTTCATTTTAACTTTAACTTTGGCATAATACTCAATATCATCAAGTTCTTCATATACGGATTTCTATTTTTCTATCGATAATTGTCTATAACCATAGTTTGTCTATATTTATTTGAAATATTTGATTAAAACCAATATTTTTAGCTTTTCCACTTTTTTATTTGACCAGCGACCGGGTTTCGTCGTTACCGACATCATCAGACCAGTAACGACGAAACCCGGTCGCTGGTCAAATAAAAAAGTGGAAAAGCTAAAAATATTGGTTTTAATCTAATAATAAATTAAAAATGCAATTCCATCACGAAGTGTCAGTGGATAATATAAATCTATGAAATATTTGAACAACTTGTTGGTATCTCGTATTTTTCATTCCCGTTTTGGTGTTTTTGTTAGTGTATTAGTGTGTCTCGTCATTTCTGGTCGTTTTTTGAACCATCTGACGTTTACGAGTCGACCCCCCCTGCTCCTGCGACTAACATTCGAGGTATCACTGATAAAATGAAAATTTTCTATAGCGTAACCTAGACACGACTCGGCCCACAGAGGAGCATAGACAATTATCTTGTCATAGACAATATGGAAACTAATTTCAGTACCTACCTAAGAATCTTCTAAATCAGGCCTGGCCAACCCAAATCGCACCCCGGACCGCACCGATGACCTAAAAAATTTCCAAGGACCGCATAAAGACATAAAAAGTAAAAATAAAATTATAACGAGTTTTATACTTATTGCTTTCTGTAAGTTTTATAAATAATTTGAATGCAGAGGTAATCAGAAAGTAAAATCAGGGTGAATGTTAAAAAAAGCATTCCTACGACCAGACGAGAGAAGAAAACACACAATGAACCAACAGCAACAAAAAATTGTGTACTTATGAACATTTTGAAGAAATTTTAAAACCAGAAATATTAATTAGGACACATAAATAAAAAAAAATTATCAATTTTATTTTGTATTTTATAATTTTATCTCATCAAAGATGAAGAAGAATATGGATGTCTGAGCATTTACGGGGCTGACGACCGTAATAGGCTGGTCTGAGTGATCACTTTACGCACGCGTAACATTCACCAATTCTACCCATTATCGACAACCACACTACTCAAATTCTTGGAAGCTCTATATATATATATGAACCAATATTGAAACATTGTTCTTGAATCACCAGAACTTCACTAGAGACATCTATTGGTGAAATGAAAAAAAAGATTTTACTGAGCTGACTGTTTGAACACAAACTGCTTTATGTGAGGTCCGAATCCTGGATTATGATCACATAAATGAAAAACGCCAGAAAATATAATTTTTATTTTTATTACCTTAGCATAAGATTTGACCAGTTAATTTATTTACAACATTTTGAGTGTGTCCAAATGCTTGTTCACAAATATGGATTGTCTCCAATTATAAGAGCTATTTTTCATATTATTTTTTGACATCTCATCAATCCCCACAAATTCCCCGATCGAGTTGAAACTCCCCGCCGTTTGGGGAATTCCCCACAGATTGGCAACCCTGCTTCATAAGCTGCTTCCAGTAGTGTACATACAGTGCCCATATGGGTACCTTGCATGCAGCTTTCTGCACTGGTGTCACAGACTAACTAATTTATATAAAGACCGCCAACTGCCTCGATTTTTTATGGCTGGAAGTGATATTCGCCAGCGGCCGGAAGTGACGTAAACGGCTAGAAGTACTAAGTTCCCGGCTGGGCGTGACTTCGCCGCGGCTGAATGTCGAATCCACCCGCCGAAATATTTATCATTATTTTTTCAGGTTAAATGGTATTTATATTGAAATTTGTTGAATTACATATTTTCAAAATTATAATATTAATACTAAAAAGAAGATATTTCACTATCTAAATTTATTTATTTCAGTGTAAACAAAAATAGAAAGGTCACGGCTAAAACGCGACATTTATAAAAAGAGTTCAGGCGATTAATAATGGTTACTCAACTCAGCCTTACAATGGTAAATGGTAATGGTAACTTTTTTTGAAATTATTATCTCAAACTATGTATAAATATAAGGCTTTTCAACAAAAACAAAAACGATAGAATTTTCAAATTACTATATTATATTTAAAATTCTAGAAAATACAATATTTTAAAAGGGCGGAAGGAGTGCTCACCACTTTCTGAAGTTATGTTTCTTAACGGGGGTGCCAGCGCCGCTTTGTGGGCGTTTTGAAAGTCTGGCTAGGCGCTTTTAAATTTTTTGCATTTGGGGGGTGCTGCGGAAGTTCAAGGGAGCGTTGTGTCAAGTAAGAAAAACTACACTTTCATACGCAAAATTTAACTTTAACTTTGGCATAATACTCAATATTATCAAGTTCTTCATATACGGATTTCTATTTTTCTATCGATAATTGTCTATAACCATAGTTTGCGTATATATATTTGAAATATTTGAACAACTTGTTGGTATCTCGTATTTTTCGTTCCCGTTTTGGTGTTTTTGTTAGTGTATTAGTGTGTCTCGTCATTTCTGGTCGTTTTTTGAACAATCTGACGTTTACGAGTCGACCCCCCCTGACTGGTGTGGTGTGGTACCCAGTCTACACCCACAGCAGGCTGGCGTTTATGCAAGTTGCCCATATAGCTACGGTAGGTGCACTTATCAGTAAAGCCCCATTGCAGGTACGTGAGCATTCAGGACGCCTATGTGGCCAGCATATTTACACGAGTGGGTATTCATGATCTAGATGGGTGCTTTCATTGAGAATAAGTAGAGATCCCTGTTTACATATATGTATTTATTATTTACAATATAAAAGTATGTACAATATGGTATATGTCGCCAACCGAGGCGAGGCGTGGATCAGGGTGGATCAGTTTTACACGAGAAGAACGCGAGTCCAGCAAGTGGATTTCCTGAAAACAGACAAACATTTGTGCTGAATGTAAATACATTTCATGTCATATTTAAGTACTAACCCGATTACGAGTAGAAATTCACGAAAGTAAAGTTACTTTGCTAATTGAGGTCACAGATTGGCATCCGCTCCTGCCGCTAACAGGGCCTTCACCACGTCCAGGTGACCCCCTCGGAGCGCATACACCAGGGCTGTCCGACCTGCAACCGAGGATATACATCAGTGCAGTCAGACGTGCGAGTAGTTAGATCTGTAATCGGCCAAGGATAGTATGGGTTACCTTTGCTATCCGATCGGTCGACCGCAGCTCCCGCAGCTCCCGCTGCCAGTAGTACGTCGACTGCCTCCGAGTTTCCCTCCTTGGCAGCCACCATCAGGGGAGAAATACCTGCTCCTACTAAATGAAATAAATTATAAGGAACGTGGTGTTTCAATAACGGGAGAATACCACGTTTCTTTATTAGATCAATTAAAAGAAGCTATTAAAGAAAAAAGGCGAGGAAAGCTTACAAAAGACAATGCACCCATGCACACAAGCCGTGTTGCGACGGCTGCCATTCACCGGTGCGGTTTTGAACAACTGCGCCACCCACCCTACAGCCCAGACCTGGCCCCAAGCGACTATCAATTGTTACCAAAAATGCAGAAAGAACTGCGTGGAAAAATATTGGCGACTACGATGAAGTAAAGTCGGCAATTTTGGCCTATTTTGACGCCCAAGACAAATCTTTTATTTTTGACGGTATTAATAAGTTATTTGACAGATCTAATAAATGTATTAGGGTTAAGGGAGAATACATTGAAAAGGAAAAATAGTTTAATGTTTCATTTCGTTATCCTTCCCTGTCATTCCGCGAACTTCTTGACCTCCCCTCATATATACAACTCTCTGAATCCGAGTAATAGGGTTCTCAATCGTGGGTAGAATGGTGAACGTCACATGCCCAAACCATCTCCACCCACCTTCCTTAGTTAGCTGGATAATGCTTATCTCAGCCTTGCCCCCATTCCTCGTATCACCATCGGAACATCTACCGAGAGATTCATTCCGACTGCATTCAGTCTACTCTCATCCTTCTATGCTCCACTTCCATACATTACCGGGACAGTGCTGCTTAGCTTTCCCTGATGGGGTTTTATTTGATAACACTGAATTCAGGGCACCATTCACTCTCCTTTCTATATATTAATCAATATGAAATGATCCTAATGTTCCTTGTTTGGGAATCCGCTGTAGAGTATGATATTTGTCCATCATATTTGTAATGGTGATGATTTAGTATCTCGCACTTAACAACATGACTCAGTACCCGTGTCTTGGCGGTGTTGCTGCAGAGTTTCCAGGGACGGGGCGGGGCCGGCTCGGGCAGTCTGGGCGTCCTCCAGCTCCAACTCGGCCATGTTGCGTTCTGAGGATCAAATAGTAAGTCGGTAAAGTGGGATCACTTGTCATCTCTTATTTAAGAATATTCTGAATATCAAAGTACCCGTGTCTTGGCGGAGTTGCTGCAGGGTTTCGGCGTGTTTAGCTTGCACCCTTTCCAGGGACAGAGCGGAGCTGCTGGGAGCGGTTAGGGCAGTCAGGGCGTCCTCCAGCTTTTTGACTTTCTGCTCCAACTCAGCCGTCTTGCATTCTGAGGAACAAATGTGTAGTAAGTCGGTATCACTTGTCATCTCTTGTCTGCAGGTTGGAAAACAATATTGAAACTTGTTTGTGAATATTCTGAATCAGTACCTGTGTCTTGGCGGTATTGTTGCAGGGTTTCCAGGGACAGAGCGGAGCTGCTGGGAGTGGTTAGGGCAGTCAGAGCGTCCTCCAGCTCTTTAACTTTCTGCTCCAATGGTGCAGTGTGTTGCAATATCTCCCGTTCTGAGGAACAAATAGTAAGTCAGTAAAGTAGGATCACTTGTCATATCTTGTCTGCAGGTTGAAAAACAATATTATTCTTCTTCTTCTTTATGTAGATCCTAGGTTTAATTTGCTAAAACTGAATTCAGCGCATCATTCACTCTCTTTTCTATAAATGTATTTATCAATATCAAATGATCCTAATGTTCCTTGTTTGCGAATCCGATGTAGAGTGTAATATTTGTCCATCGTGTTTGTAAAAGTGTTCAAATAATTTCTCGCACTTAACAACAAGACTCAGTACCCGTGTCCTGGCGGTGTTGCTGCAGGGTTTCCAGGGACGGGGCGGGGCCGGCTCGGGCAGTCAGGGCCTCCTCCAGCTCCTTAACTTTCTGCTCCAACTCGGCCGTCTTGCGTTCTGAGGATCAAACAGTAAGTCACTTGTCATCTCTCGTCTGCGGGTTGGACAGCTGTCTTGGTGTGTGTAAACTTGACGAGGTATGTTTTATACATCCACTTTTATTTTATCAAAGCACCGACAAAGCTGGCAAAACAATCCATCAACAACAATATTTTAAAGGTCTGAAATTTTTTAAACTAACCTTCTCGCAATATAAAAGTAAAAATTACTTATTTTCAAAGCCAGCGACGATTGCATAGGATCGCGGAAAGGTTTGAACCTTTCTTCAATTACACCCTCGAATACTTTATTTTGCTAAATGGTCCGAACCGTCATAATGTATAATATCGCCGAGATAAATCCCTGGATCGTGTATCTTAAGAAATTCGGAATTGCCTTGTAAAGAAGTTCCGAGTTAAAGCACCGCCAAAAGACATTTTCTGTTAAAGTAATATTATTGCAACCTGGAAAGATAGTTTTTTTGCAAAAGCACTATCGGTCTTTTAAAGCCGTTTAATTTATTCCTTGTCGACGTGTTTGGCAATATTGTTTCTTACTTTATTTTTATTATTATTAAGCATTAAAGTTTTGTAAATGGCGTGGCAATCAACTGAGGGCTGGACGAGGAGGCTGAGCTTTATTCTGGGGGTAGTAACATATCCTCGCCAGCCAATAGGAAGTGGAGCGATTCTGCAAGAGGATAAAACTCCATACTCCGACACGGGAGGATGATTGGAGATCGAGAGATGGGAGATTAGTTCAACATGGAGAGTAGATGAAATCACGTGGGGCCTCGCGACGCGAGTCATGTTGGGAGTCCACAACTCCGTAGAAGATACAGGAAGAACCTACGCCAGGTTACGAGACTTGTGTAAGGAGGGGAATGGAAGCGGTATACGGAGGAAGAAACGGGAGTCACTCGTTAGGAGAGTCCCACGCGGAGAGCGCGGCATATGGAGGTAGCCAAGAGGGACGGATTCCTGTGTCCAAGCAGCCGGTATAGTGGGATCGCCAGCCGAGCCTCCTGTCCGCAGGTCGGGAGCAGTCTGTAGGGAAGGGAGAGAGGAAGGACAAGAAACATATGGAAAATACTTAATACGTCATATTTCTTACTCCTCATCTTATTAAATCACCTATTTTTCCAGTTTAATGTGATTACAATTAGCTTCAAACCATAAAGTACATTGCACTATATTTTATACCCACGCACAGGATGTGCCTAAATATTTATAAAATAGTGTGATGATGTAAAGGAAAAATTACAAATAAAATAATGATAAAGGCAGTCGGAGGTCTCCTTTTAACAGAGTTCACACTGCATGTCTGGAAAGGCAATATTAACATTGTTAGTATAACATGCTCTGTGATTGGTCATTTAGACCTGCATGCTAGTATCGTTAGAAGGACTAGGCAGAGTGCGTCAGAGTGAGGGCAGACCGAGAACGCGTGTGATTAGTATATTGCGCAGTGTTAGCGGGTGAATAGTGCTATGCTGGTGGTGTATAGAGAGGCGGTAGACACAAACCTAGCTACTCACCGAGGGAGTGCAAACACCAACATGCTTTATATTCATCACTTTAAAATGACACATTCTTTGCACGATACAACATTAGGTATATCCATAACACGTTCAGTCCAGCAGATATTAGGAAGAGTCCTCAACTTATTTCCTGTAAAACGTCGCCTCATTTTCGGGAACGGTATTTACTTCTTATGTTTTATTTTGTAGCGTGCACACATCTACTAGTAAATATATTAGTCTAGATTCAAGTAGGTACTTGTTGTGGGTATACTTATGTGAAAGTGTATAGTTGGTAGGAAATGTTTACATTCCACTGGTTGTGAATACATTTACTGGCTTATACTTACTGCCTATTTCCAACTCCAGCCAAGCTACTACTTCCTCGTGACCACATATTTTAGCGGAGTCGAGTGGTGTTTTACCTAAAAACATTAAAAAATATAAAATAGTTTCACAAGAGCGGAGCTTGTACATTAAGCCTGGATACCCTCGACATCTTGGTGCGGAATGAAGGTAGAAAGACAGAAATGACTTGTTCACTGGCAGACATTGAATCGTGTAAGTACATACATAACATAATGGGGGTAATATGAACAATGTGCATTATTCGGGCATTTTGAACCAGCGCTTACCGGAAACTGGATTTTTATGTTGGATTTATTATACTCGTGTACCAATGTTCCCATCCGTGAATGTTTTCACTATATTCACACCTATCCGCTACACAGCGAAGCGTGTTTTTTGTGTGTGAAGTTGAAGGTACCTACTGAAACGCACCAATGCGTGCAACCCGTAGTCAATAGGTTAATCGTGGGTAGAATTGGCGAATGTTGCACGTGTGCACGGCGATCACTCAACCAGCCCATGACAGCTCACAAGCCCTGTAATTGAGCGCCCAGAGCGACGGCACAGTGAGTCTGATCTATCATGTATCTAGTGTCTATGTTAGAATTGCTAAGTTTTAAATAGTATATCTATAAACAAATGTGAACAAAACATTATGCATGAATAAACTATAAAACTCTCCTCCGCGACTACCGGTTTCGGAATAACCATTTCATCATCAGGTCAACTGAATCGTGAGGTCATGAAGTAGAGCATTTAAGTGGTATTACACAAAGCGAATGATGAATGATAAGGAGAGTGTTATATTACCATACCACAAAGTTAACAATGCTTTTAATATTAAAAATATATTTTTAAAAATCTATATTTTAAATCATTTGTAATTGCTGGCGCATAAAGGTCTTTATGCACCGTTTGCAAATAAATGTATATTTCCGTTTCTGCTAGTTAGTGATGATTCATGTAACCTATATACCATGGTGTCCTGTATGTACATTGCGTGTGTTGGGCATATTACTACTGCTACTACTAGTTACACTTACCTGCATTAGTTTGCAGATCTACTGTAGCCCCCGCCTGCTGGAGTGCCTGTACTACCGGGAGGTGGCCCCCACATGCTGCACAGTGTAGTGCAGTGTACCCTGTAACGGAGGATGTACTGTATATACAGGGTGTACGGCCAGCGCGAGGCCATGTAGCAGGACCGCAATACCTATCCCAGTAACCTCCCCAGTATGTTATAGTCACCAATAGTTTATAGTTGTTGCATTTATTTTGTTTTTTAAGTGAAACTTAAGGACTTCACTCGTATCGCGTGTAGGCCGCGACGTTTGCACATTTTTTATAAAGGAAGTTCAATAAAAGAAGAAATGAATGATAATAATAACAAATAAATAATTCGGGAACAAAGTGAATGGTGCACTGAAATCAGTTATCAAAAACCTATCAGCGGAAGCTAAACTGGCAGTGCACAACGGAATCCTGGTTCCAACTCTAATATATGGAAGTGAAACATGGAGTTGGCAAAAGAAGGATGAAAGTAGACTGAATGAAGTCGAAATGCGATCTCTCAGAAGAATGTGGAATCAGGTATTCCAAATACTTGAAAGTGGTCAGGTTAGTAGTCGTAACAATCGGCAGGTATGTATGAGGAGATGCATGAACGTGGAAGAGGCGAAGGAAGTTTGCAAAGACAGAGTGGTGTGGCGTTCTATTCTCTCTGCCTACCCCTGCGGGGTGGCGGGATGGTTAGTTAGTTAGTTATTCTAAACGAGGGAGATAATACATACACGGGTTTGTGTCATACACATACGCACACATGTCACAGAGTCCGCGTAGCGGGACCTCAATACCTATCCAAAAACCCTTCCGAGACCTTCTATTCCTCCTCCATTTCTAAGTTCCTTCACCTACTTCAACTGGGTACCACCGATCTGATCACCCCGCTTTTGTATAGTTATAAAAGAGTATGATGCGGTGCCTTATGCACCACTAATGCCAAATCTATATCCCAAGTCCTCTATATTTTCTTTGAATGTGTTGGTCACATTACTACTTCTACTACTAGTTACACTTACCTTCCTTAGTTTGCAGATCTAGTGCAGCCCCCTCCTGCAGGAGTGCCCGTACTACCGGGAGGTGGCCCTGCCATGCTGCACGGTGTAGTGCAGTCCACCCTGTAACGGAGGATGTACTGTATATACAGGGTGTACGGCCAGCGCGAGGCCATGTAGCAGGACCCCAATACCTATCCCAGTAACCTCCCCAGTATGTTATAGTCACCAATAGTTTACCTTTAATTATGTATTTATTGGACAATTCATCTAGCGCCGTTTTCAAGAGAAATCACTCGAAGGGCTAGGGGAAGTTGAACTTATTTTTCAGATCATTTTATAAAACATAATTGTCAATTACTTTTTTTACGTTTTGAAAAAGTTAAATGTGAACAATATTTTGAGTGTGTCCAAATACTTGTTCACAAATCTAGATTATCTCCCCAATTATAGGAGTTATTTATCATATGATTGTTTACATCTCAACATAGATGAAGAAGAACACGAAAGTCTGGGCATTTACGGGGCCTTCGACCGTCGTAGGCTTGTTTTAAGCGATCACTTTACACGCGACAACATTCACAAATTCTACCCATGATTGACTATCACACTAATGAAATTCTAGGAACTTATATGAATGATCCAATTTTGAAACATTGTACAAGAATCACTAGAATTTTCACTAGTGACATCTATTGGTAAGACGAAGAACCTTTTTTACTGAGCAGAAACTCTTATATTAGTATGTGAGGTCCGAGTCCTGGAGAAACCCCAGAAAATATCCTTTTTATTATTTTAGCTAATACATAATTGGAATTGGTGAATGGGAGACAGTTAATGCTAGAAAATGTTTAATTTATTTCATTATCAACATTTTAAAAATAATTTAGAAACTGACAGTTACTGGATTATTCACCATATGCATGATATCAATTATTCCAAATAAGATGTATATCTGAGCATCCCAGGGCTTACGACCTGGCATTTGGCTGACTCAAGTGATCACTTTATGTATGTGCATTCATACCCCCCTCTTTATAGACGGATTAGCCTCCTGCGAAGTCGATTTCCAGCTGTTAATTCATCTCTATGGTGGTCTGACCGCGAGTCGTCTACCTTGGGGTTGGCTATGCAGTGCAATGAAAAGCCCCAAATATTGTTTTTACAGTATATACAAACTTTTAAACATATCGGAAATCATCATATGTATCCGGATCGACTTTGAAATGTTGATATTTTGTTTTTTAGTTTAATTTTTGCAGTAAGGCTAAAAAAAATTGATTCTTTAGTAGATTAAAAAATCAGTGCTTGATTTAACATTTAATATATAAAAGGTCTTTATGCGCCGTTTGCAAATAAATGTATATTTCCGTTTCTGCTAGTTAGTGATGATTCATGTAACCTATATACCATGGTGTCCTGTATGTACATTGCGTGTGTTGGGCATATTACTACTGCTACTACTAGTTACACTTACCGAGCTTAGTTTGCAGATCTACTGCAGCCCCCGCCTGCAGGAGTGCCCGTACTACCGGGAGGTGGCCCCACAGTGCTGCACAGTGTAGTGCAGTCCACCCTGTAACGGAGGATGTACTGTATATACAGGGTGCACGGCCAGCGCGAGGCCATGTAGCAGGACCCCACTACCTATCCCAGTAACCTTTCCAGCATTTAATTACTTTCTTGCATTTAATTATTTATTTATTGTACAACTTATATTGTGCCGTTTTTGTGAGAAATCACTTGAAGGGCATAACTAAATACTTATTTTCACATCACTTTATGAAATATAATTATCCATTAGTTTTTTATTGTTCTTTTCTATAACATTTTTAAAAAATACATTTGAATCATAATGTAATAAGGAGATTTTCTATTCTGTATGAGTTCTCTACCTCGTCAGCAAGAAGATTTGTAAATTTGGAATAGAAACCTTGCTGGAATACAATTTTTTATTTGTGTTTATTGTTCTAAGTCAATGACATATACGGTGGAATATTTGTAGCAATTTTAAACATTTAAAGAAAACATTTATTATTACATAAAATTATTATATGTTACCTAATTTTGTTAACATCCTGGTTTGACATCTCTAAAGGTGTAAAACAGGGATGTGTAATGTCGCCTTGGCTGTTTAATCTATACATGGATAACTGCATGTAAGAGCTGAAAGGTTTAAATATTGGAGCAAGAATGAATAATTTGACCGTTTGTTGCCTTTTATATGCTGACGACGCTGTTCTTCTTGCCGATAGCAAAGAAGACCTGCAAACGTTGGTGACAAAAGTGTATAATGTGTGCAAGGAAAGTGTTTTATTGATGAATGTTAGCAAATCCAAAATCATGGTTTTTGAAAGAGATGAATAGATCTGAGTGTGAAATATTGGTAAATGGGGAGATTTAGGAACAGGTAGATGATTTCATATATTTGGGTAGTATGTTTTCTAGGGATGGAAAGATTGATAAAGACATAGAAAGGAGAGTGAATGCTGGGAACAGAGTGAATGGTGCACTAAAATCAGTTTTAGCAAATAAAAATCTATCAGCGGAAGCTAAACTGGCAGTACACAATGGAGTTCTGGTTCCAACCCTTATGTATGGAAGCGAAGCATGGAGTTGGCAAAAGAAGGATGAAAGCAGACTGAATGCAGTCGAAATGCGATCGCTCAGACGAATGTGTGGCAAAACGATGTTTGATAGATGTTCGAATGATGAAATAAGGAAAGAATGTAAGGCTGAGATAAGCATTATCGATAAAATTAAGAAAGGTGTGTTGAGATGGTTTGGACATGTGGAGCGTATGAGTGAAGAAAGAACGGTTAAACAAATTTATGAGGCGAATGTAATTGGAAAAAGAAGCAGAGGACGACCGAGGAAAACTTGGCACAATCAGGTATGTCAAATACTTGAAAGCGGCCGGGTCAGGAGTCGTAATAATCGTCGGGTATGTATGAGGAGATGCATGAATGTAGAAGAGGCAAAGAATGTTTGCAAAGACCGAGTGGTTTGGCGTTCGATTCTCTCTGCCTACCCCTGCGGGAAGCGGCGTGATGGTTAGTTAGTTAGTTAATTTTGTTACAATTTGAGCTTTACACGGAGCGAGGCCGACGGTATTCAGTATTCTAGCCATCGGACCGGGGACCCGGAGCGCGGTAACCAAACGCGCTAACCACTGCGCAACGGACACGGAACATTGAAGAAGCTATTAGCGGCGAGTAACTGCCCTCCCAATACCACTGTCCGAGGCACGCAGTTAGGCAAATATATATCATCCGGGAATGTGGAGGAACCAAACTAGCTTGCAGGGATAGGTGCCTTAACAGAGCGAACCATCTATTTGTTCCCAGACTTCCATATGGAAGTCTAGCTACTCGCGGGGCTTTCCACTTGACATTGGCCGGCAAAGGTAGAATAAATACAGTAATATTCTCCCACTTGTATATCATATCGCTTTACTAAGCTTTGCTACATTCCTCGCTACTACGCTTTGCTACATTCCTCGGTTCACTAGTTCAATAATCTTGGAATATCTTACCCTGACTATTTGTCCAGTTTACGTTTATATTATGTTGTTTAAGAAGAGTGTTGACCTTCGCCACATCTCCCCCTTCCGCTGCCTCCAGTAAACCTTGTCCGGACATCTGTAGAAATATAACCAATAAATTATAATAAAAACAGCCATTCCATCATCAGATTCAACATTCATAAGTAACAAAAAAACGAAAAGGGTCAATTAGCTAACAACGATGAATGCTCTCAGTTTTCTATTCATTGTTCAACATTGCCGGCATTAATTGAATGGTGATTTTCTAGAAATACTGCTACTATCCAGTAGAGGAAGAGATCCGCGCGTCAAGTGTGCCAAATATATGCAATGAATGCCTCACAGTCTCACGGTGTATTGTTACAACTTGTAGCGCGTGTTCCGGAAGGTTAACAATAAATCAAACT
The DNA here is from genome assembly GCF_059751285.1 of Brachycentrus maculatus. Classification (NCBI taxonomy): domain Eukaryota; kingdom Metazoa; phylum Arthropoda; class Insecta; order Trichoptera; family Brachycentridae; genus Brachycentrus; species Brachycentrus maculatus. The sequence continues at coordinate 62,971 of NW_028281579.1, read as the reverse complement.
TAGTGTATTGGTCCGCAACGGGAACGCTATGGGACCAATTCCAGAACGCTGAGGTCCTATTGTCAGGAATGGAAGGCGGACTCGCGTCAATAATACGCACTGGATGCAACGAATAACTTTATTATTCAAAGTTGATATTGCGTAAGCTTGCAACTTTTGACTACCGTAACGAGTGGCGTGAATCGCTTCTAGATAACTGTCCTTAACTGTCCCTGGTGTTACAGTGGGTGGCAGGTTTGTATATCTATCCATAGATTGATAAGGACACTAATTAAATATGGTCACAAGATGACTTGCACATAGCTACAAGTGGAATTCCACCTGTTACAGAATCAATATTATGTCGGTTATCAGTCTATGGGATATTTATGTACTAAATTCTAAGGCGAATGGCAGGTCCATTACACAATGAATGCCTCACAGTCTCACGGTGTATTGTTACAACTTGTAGCGCGTGTTCCGGGAGGTTAACAATAAATCAAACTTAGACTAAATATTAGAGGCCGATTCGGGCTCATATTTATTGTGATCACCATCACCATACGCGCCGCTAACAGGACGGTCGTGCGGAATAAGGATTAATGAACCGTCAAAAGTTGGACAAATAAAAAGGCAACAATAAAAACGTTCAATCCTTACACGCATCTAGTAAGTTAGATCGGTTACAAATCTTACAGATAAATACAGTAAAAACTCACCCTGACAAGGGAATATTGAATGGCCAAGTCACACACAAGCGTTCACCCGGAGATTATATACTAGAATGCAGCAAAGGTTGAATGCAAACAACGGCTACTCAAATGTCATGTCGATAAGAAATAACTACCCGAAATCTTAGAAGACAGGACTTCCCCCACTAATGGGCAGTAGAAAGGGTTGTCAACCGACGGTTCCAGATTCCCCAGACATTATTTCAATTTACGAACAAAAATACATTTCTATAATAAAATTGCATAAAGTCATACTGCAAACCATAACTTATGTGTAATTATTATTATAAATTTTGACAGAAAATTTTACTTAAAATCATGGACTTCGACCTCTTCCTTTTTATGTTTGTAACATATAATTTTGTCTAGCCTTCCACAAGTCTGACGATGTCGGTAACGACGGAACCCGGTCACGGGTCAAATAAAATAAATGTGGAAAATCTGTTATTTTATCATATAAAAATTGTATTTACTTATGTCATATTTTAAAGTCGATCTGGAGGCAAAAGATGTCCGATGTTTATTGTTGTGTGGTCATGGGGGGAGAGGAACAGTAGACGATTGCTAGTACTTTGGTTTATTTTCAAAGGTTTGTTTTTAAACTGTCAACATTGTTTGTACGGACTGTCAATTTGACAGCTGACAGTTGATTTGTAGTCAGTACGTTTTGCCATTTGCAAGAGTTGAAACCGCGTGACGATCATGCGCGTCGAGGTTCGTTGAATGGGTCGAAAACAATATTCAGCTTGATCCTCTTTTCCAAGGCAAAATGTCATTAACCCATCGGCCTATCAGCCGATTTACATTTGCAATTTACGATTTGCGATTTACATTTGCAAATCAGCCGCCGTTTAAGCCACGCCCCCATTCGTGGCGGTTCATATTATAAAGATACTTTCGTGTGATATCTACTAATCAGTAAAGAAAGCTTTTTGTAAGGCATTATTTCTTATAATTTTAATACATATTTACTGACGACACTTGACTCATACTTTTGATTGAATTATCAACTAAAATCAGTGAGAAATCAAAACTGTACATCCCAGGAGTAATGTTTTATTGAGTTATTTTTTTAAAGTTTTCATGTTAATTTATAATATTTCTGATCTAGACACACGATAAAATGCGTGCATTATAGTTATATGTACCATATTTATTGGTAAAACAGTAAAAGTTATAATTTTATGACATAGTTGATTTTTAAAACTCGGTTGAATTTGAACGCCGTTGACGCCGCAGCCACGCGCGCGGTGTCATTGGTCGGATGTTGGACCGCGCACTAAACATCAAATGTTGAGTGCGCGGTACTTTTTTCTGCATTAAAGATTATTTCTGTTTGTTCTCGTTTTATCGGGTGCAAAATATTAGCGCCTCCTTGTTTGACAACCCCATATCACCTCCTCTCCGGGCGGGGCAACTTTCTTACTTGCGGGGATACATTCAATTTGTGTCTTTATATACATGTTTTGAAAGAAAACTGATATGCGGATGTGCTAAGCGGTATTGCCGAATTTGGAGTGGAGAAAACACAGAAGCCTTTGTCGAGACGCCCTTACATCCGATAAAAGTCACTGCTGGTGTGCTTTATGGGCAGGCGAAATCATTGGCCCGGGTTTTTTGTAGGCGATGCCGGCCAGAATGCTACTGCCAATGGAGAGCGCTACAGAACCATGATTACTGACTTCTTCGTGCCTCAGCTGAATGGCATTGGTGCGATAGATCCTTTGCAATACTTCCTTATACCCAACAGGTATTACACATTTACCCACAACTTGCAACTGCTTGTCAAAACTAAGTAATTTCCTTTGATCGTTGGATAATTTATAATTTTTAAATATTTTTCAGTACCACAGAACCAGACGCGCCAGAATCCAATAAAAATTTTAACTCTCTATTATTTATATTCACAATTATCTGAAAACTATATCATCTATAGTTCTGTTCTATCTGTTCCATGTTATTTCCCGATATCGCCTTTAAATTCTCGCATTTATCTTTAGAAAAAAATATAATTAATTTAAAATGTCCCGGTTTAGCACACCTGTAGCATTTATTTACACTTGAACGACAAACTACTCGTGTACCTGACCTGGAACATTTGTGACAATCATTTTTAGGTCTTATCGCCAACCGAACGATTCGGCAGAATTTGCGAATTGTCAACCCGTTCCTGACTGGTAATGATTCCTTATTTTATTTTTAAAACTGTTGACTTTTGAATATATTTTTTTTTAAATTCAGAACGATTCTTTAATTTAAATGTTTGATCGTTGACGCCATTTCAATGCATTTTTGAAAACTCAAAGCGTTCCCTTCATGAAATAAATGTTCTTTCGTCCTACATTCCTTTAAACCCATTTTGAAATACCTATTAGACTTGCATATAATCTAGATCCAAATTGGCAATTTGTACTTATCGATTTCAATCTTACAGATAAAATTTTCATCCTGGCTCATCATAAACGCCAATCAAAGCGCTATATAAAATTTTGCTCTCACGCGATGTGAATATATTTCCAAAACTAACTTCCGTTATGATTTATGTGTAAACCTTATACTAACGAAAAAGCTGAACTTGAAAGATTCAATAGAAGTGAGCGCTTTCTATTGGCGTTAAAATCACCATTTAGTACGGAGAATTGCAGAAGACGACCTCTTAATTGTTCCCAGACATCCGATCCGCGATGAAAGGGTTTGATTTGTGCCTAATGCATAGCCATCGGTCGATAGCAGCTCTAGTACTTGCATACAATGGCACGCGTGCACACCAACACGGGCTACCCGCACAGTACTATTTATGGTGCAGGACATTGGTACCATAAACCAAGCTAGGACACAAAATGCCGAACCCTCTTCGAGTGGAACGGAAGGTCTGCTGAGGACAGTCAGCAGTCTCTGTGAGCGGCTTCTCCTGAGGAGTTCCACGTGGTTTCCTCCCGGCAATGAGCAAATGCTGACACGTTCCCGATTGGCCCACACTAGATTATCCCTCCTGTTCCCGACACGGATTCAAATAAAAACATATTGGATTAGCTAAAAGAAACAAAAATCCACTAAATGATCTATAAACCTTGTACATAATAAATGCAATGGATAAATATCACGATGTTGGTGTATTGGCTAACAAATTAAAACGAAAAATCACAAGGCAGTAGATTTCTTATTGAAATCTGTACAGAAGAAATAAGGGAAATATGAAGGTTTAAACTTTAGATATTTTAATAGAACGAAAAACGTGCGTTCGTATACGTCATCGAACGTTTTATGACGTCATATGGTTTGTTGTCTATGGTTTATAGAACTGTAGGTTGTTTGTTTACCACTACACTACCATTTGTGTTATAGAAATATGAGGGGAGGGGGGGGGACCATAGACATCAAATAGAGCCGCCAATAATTTAGCAATGTTACCAATATTAAAATAACTCCATCTCTTCTGTGACGTCATTCATTGCCAACTTACGAATATAAGGTTTTTTCGTAGGCGAATTTTCCAAAAGAAAACGGCTGTTTTGAACACAAAACGAGCTTCATAAAATCCTTCATAGGTTGAGTATGTTAAATTAGATATTCCTCCGTCTGACAAAGATTCATTCCCATCTAAAAAAATCCTTATAATCCTCATCGCCAGTTGTTATGGACGGTGAACAGTAGAAGAAAGAATGTTGTAGAGAGTTCCTTATCCGATGTCGGATAGGTCCTCACCCAGACCCGCGCGTTGCGAGGTTCTGGGTGAGGACCTATATTTATATATATATATATATATATATATATATATATATATATATATATATATATATATATATATATATATGTAAATCAAATACATACAGATTTGATTAAATACCTACATATAGTACAGACTCTCAATATTGTGACAGTCGGTAAAGCAGATCGCGCAAATCTACCACCAGATGTCGCACTGAATAAACAAAAGACTTCAGACAGCAAAATATATTATATCGGGTGAACTATCATATTATATGTAATTTAAAAATATTAATTAAGAATAAACTTTTACTGTCTGTTTTTTTTTCCAACCCCGAGGATTCCGGCGCCCCGGAAGGCCGCTGACGACCATTCACCGACTATACTCAGCGGAACTTCGAGACGCCAGACTGACCTGGGAGGAAGCCAAGGAGATGGCGCGTGACAGAGTGACTTGGAGACGACTCGTGTTGGCCATGTGCTCCACCTAGGGAGCGAACATGGAAAGAAGAAGAAGAAGTCGTTTCTTCAATTACAAAGCAACACATTGTTTATTTTATTATTATACACCCACTAATTTACAAAGAAAAATATTACCATGTCTGAAAAGTTTCCGACCTCAACATAAAACTTAGGCATGTGTTTGGGCATGTTTTGAAAGGTAGGTACTCACCAAATTTTGACCACTTTGAACGCCCAGTTATTTTTTGACAGTCGTTTGAGTGAGTCGCCGTGAGCGTTTGTTCAAAAATGAAAAAAAATTGAGTAGCTTAGCAGTCATTAAATGTTTGTTTTAGACAGGCAACATTCATCTATGCAAATTAAAGACGAATTGGTCTCTTTTTCATCATTTACCGGTGTAAAATTTTGGGTAGCAGAATTTAAACGCGGACATACCAGCTAAGATGACGATGAACGGGAGTGGTCTAAAATTAAAAGTGATTTTTCACTCTTAAATTTATCATTAAAGAAACCACTTGTTTTTTTACCACTCGAGTTTATTTACTAGTTTCAGAAGCTTCGGGTCTAAATGTAAACTTAGTTTATATTTAGGGGAAAGAGCTCTTTGCGGTGGTATGGACATGTGGAGCGAATGGATAGCGAGAGAATGACCAAGAAAATATATGTGGCGAATGTGAGAGGGAAAACAGAACGTGGACGACCGAAAAAGACTTGGCACGATCAGATCAATCAGAACCTAAAATCTGGCGGTGTCAAAAGTCTGCGTAATCGGAGGGCATGTATGACTAGATGTATGGATGTGAAGGAGGCGAGGAGTGTATGTCAGGACAGAAGAGTGTGGCGTTCCATCCTCTCTGCCTACCCCTGGGGGAAACGGCGTGATGGTAGTAGTAGTAGTTTATATTTAGGCCTGAAGATGGATGCATAGCTTCCGAAAATCGACGTCATAAATAAACTAAAAAAAAACAATTGTTACCTTTAATAATTTCAACATGTCTTACTACGAGTAAATGCCGAAATAATACATTTGATAATTATTCTATTACCCTGGACTGGCACCTGAAGCGGAGGGCTGGTCACCACCTTTCTTCCATGTGTTAACGATCAAGATAAAACTGCATTCATATGGCGCAGTGCCCCGCGCACCATCAGCTGAAGACTCCTAGGTACGGTGAATCTGACGAAGGCGTCAGTGAATTTCGGATCATAAAATGAAAGAAATGCATTTTTTTAATTTTTTTTATTTTTTATCGATTTGCACATTGGCATAATGTACATCTAAATTGTCGTAATTCGTTATGCCATCACGGTCCAAACTAAACTCATCAGTCAGCAAAATGTTTTTAAAATAATCTTCTCCTTCCACATCGGCGTTGAGCATGACGCGACCAAACTCCTTCCTCCAGCGAATGAACCGGCTGGATTCGGTATGTGTGTCGGCCTGATAGATGTACAAAACACCAAACTTGTGAAAACACTAGTTCTCCGAGTCTTCCCGATTATATATATATATATATATATATATATATATATATATATATATATATATATATATATATATATATATATATATATATATATATATATATATATATATATATATATATATATATGTACATACATATATTTATACGTACTACTATTGAAAGTACAGTTTTTTCTTTGTTTTTGATTCTATACAATGCAAAACATTGATTCAATTACATAGATATCATTGTAAAGTACCTACACAAGATTACCATATGTTTTGTTTATTACTATAAAGTACATTCTATTAAATCCTGTATGTTCCGCGATAAGTAAATCGTGCGGACCCTGCGCGTATATCGCCCACTCCTTTCAAGAACGTCGTAAATCAAAAATTGTCAATTTTCAGTTGTGCATGTTTTCGGAATGCTCAGAAAATGTACTATATCCCAGCAAAAGCGGCATATTTTAAAATTAATATTTACCCGCTACAGGGCAGAAAGTGTCGTTTTTGCATGTTGAAGAAAAGGTATTGTTTAATTATTTTTTTAAATATACTAAATATTTTTCAAATGGAGAAAAAAACTTCAGGTTTTACCTAAAAATATCTGTTGCACAGTAAAAAGTTCAGTAAGTGGCTTGATATTTATTTTTAATACATTGTATTATTTTTTTAAACTTTGAAAACGTTCTCCTGAAAAATCAAGTATTTTGATTTGCGACGTTCTTGAAAGGAGTGAGCGATATATATAAAAATATGTTTATATATTTAAAAAATAAAAATAAACTATTTTTTTATTGAATTACGTTTTTTACGGACCTTCACTCGGTTTAAGCGCAACGTGTAATGGAAAAAAAACGCTTCCAGAACGTCTTTATATGAATTTTGATTAATATTTCCTTCAACAACATAAAAAAGGCCCGGGCACTTGGTAACGCATGCCATATCACTATTGCAGATGGATGTTTCAATACTTGTACAGCGCAATATCGCTCCGATGGCCTTCTTCCAACAAATTGTCGGCCTTCCGTGACAGCCTCCAGGCGGCACTCGCCACTGAAGACCACCTGAGGAAACAAGATACAAAATTAATTATCTGCGATGACGTTTTACTTGAAAAAAATACAAAGAAAAATTCTTCTTTGGCAGTGTAGAAAGTTTGTAACGTTTCAACCTCAAATACGGTCAGTAAAAGCAACATTTGGGAATATTCACATTTTCATATAAAATAATAAAAATAAAATAATAAAACCCTTATCCGCACCCAATGGTGCATAGGGCACTGCGTCCTATAAACGCAGTGTTATCTTGGTCGTTTACGCATGAAGGAAAGGTGATCAGCCCTCCGCTTCAGGTACCAGTCCAGGGTAATATTAAATAAATATGACAGTGAAAATTAATCACTTATATTTATTTGACCCCCCTTGGGAATCGAACCCGGGACCTCCAGAACGGTAGCCGAGCGTGCTGACCATTACACTACGGACGGAGACGGACACGTCGCTCACTCCTTTCAAGAACGTCATAAATCAAAAAACTTGATTTTTCAGGAGAACGTTTTTAAAGTTTAAAAATATAACACAATGCATTAAATATAAATATAAAGCCACTGATTGAGCTATTTACTGTGCAACAGGTCTTTTTAGGTAAAACCTGAAGGTGTTTTCTCCATTTGAAAAATATTTAGTTTATTTAAAATAATAATTTAACAATACCTTTTCTTCAAAATACAAAAACGACACTTTCTGTCCTGTAGCGGGTAAATATTAAGTTAAAAATATGCCTCTTTTGCTGGGATATAGTACATTTTCTGGGCATTACGAAAACATGCACAACTGAAAATTGACGATTTTTGATTTATGACGTTCTTGAAAGGAGTGAGCGACGTGTTTAATATTATGGTGTACAAAATACATATCGGTTTAGAAAAACATGGCACAATCAGGTATGTCAAATACTTGAAAGCGGCCGGGTCAGGAGTCTTAATAATCGTCGGGTATGTATGAGGAGATGCATGAATGTAGAAGAGGCAAAGAATGTTTGCAAAGACAGAGTGGTGTGGCGTTCGATTCTCTCTGCCTACCCCTGCGGGGAAGCTGCGTGATGGTTAGTTAGTTAGTTAAAATACATATCACCGAGGCATGCGGAATTTTTTAGGGAAGGAAAAGGTTAAAAAACACAGTCAACATACCAACAGAACTTATAAATAATGTAAGATGACAGCTTCATTACTTATATCCCAGTATTGAATTCGAAATAGTTCTTGTTTAATACCTTTTTTAGATTCGTCTGAATGCTGCCCGTCGAAATATCGCAGGTATTCTTTAGCTTCGAGAACATGATTCTTTGATGCATTCCAACTGTGATAATAGTGTCGTGAAACACATACAAGATCGGCAGGTCTTCTTAAAGTCTTCATAAACACAGTACGCGTGTCGAAAGTTCTCAATATGCCTAGTATGGGTGTAATTGTGTATTAGAATCGCCATGTTGCTGAATTGAAATCGGATGACGAAATACGTGTGCACTGTTGGTTATTCCAAACAATGATGTATGAATTATCGATCGGGCTTCTTCTATTTAGCGAATTTATCACAGAAAGGCGACGCCATCTGGTTTTCAATATAGAAAATATTGTAGGTTATAAGCGAACACGTGTCACGCCACAAAGAGCCTAGATGTGTGAACGCCTTCAGTCTTCATTACAAATATATATGCACCTTTATGATTTAAGTTGTTATCACTCAATCACATTTCACGAACGAAGGCGACAAGTCTTTTATCTTTTCATTGTGCTGGAAGATAATGTACGAGATATTCATCACATGATGTTCGCACGCAATGTTTCGCAATGGGTTCGACTCGTAAACACAGACTAACTAATTTATATAAAGACCGTCAACTGCCTCGATTTTTTATGGCTGGAAGCGATATTCGCCAGCGGCCGGAAGTGACGTAAACGGCTAGAAGTACTAAGCTCCCGGCTGGGCGTGACTTCGCCGCGGCTGAATGTCGAATCCACCCGCCGAAATATTTATCATTAATTTTTCAGGTTAAATGGTATTTATATTGAAATTTGTTGTATTACATATTTTCAAAATTATAATGTTAATATTACAAAGAAAATATTTCACTACGTAAATTTATTTATTTCAGTGTAAACAAAAATAGAAAGGTCACGGCTAAAACGCGACATTTATAAAAAGAGTTCAGGCGATTAATAATGGTTACTCAACTCAGCCTTACAATGGTAAATGGTGATGGTAACTTTTTTGAAATTATTATCTCAAACTATGTATAAATATAAGGCTTTTCAACAAAAACAAAAACGATATAATTTTCAAATTACTATATTATATTTAAAATTCTAGAAAATACAATATTTTAAAAGGGCGGAAGGAGTGCCCACCACTGCCTGAAGTTATGTTTCTTAACGGGGGTGCCAGCGCCCCTTTGTGGGCGTTTTGGAAGTCTGGCTAGGCGTTTTTAAATTTTTTGCATTTGGGGGGTGCTGCAGAAGTTCAAGGGAGCGTTGTGTCAAGTAAGAAAAACTACACTTTCATACGCAAAATTTAACTTCAACTTTGTCATAATACTCAATATTATCATGTTCTTCTTATACGGATTTCTATTTTTCTATCGATAATTGTCTACAACCATAGTTTGTCTATACTTATTTGAAATATTTGAACAACTTGTTGGTATCTCGTATTTTTCGTTCCCGTTTTGGTGTTTTTGTTAGTGTATTAGTGTGTCTCGTCATTTCTGGTCGTTTATTGAACAATCTGACGTTTACGAGTCGACCCCCCCTGCTCGTAAACCACAGACTAACTATTTTATATAAAGACCCCCAACTACCTCGATTTTTTATGGCTAGAAGTGATATTCGCCAGCGGCCGGAAGTGACGTAAACGGCTAGAAGTACTAAGCTCCCGGCTGGGCGTGACTTCGCCGCGGCTGAATGTCAAATCCACCCGCCGAAATATTTATCATTCATTTTTCAGGTTAAATGGTATTTATATTGAAATTTGTTGTATTACTTATTTTCAAAATTAAAATATTAATATTACAAAGAAGATATTTCACTATCTAAATTTATTTATTTCAGTGTAAACAAAAATAGAAAGGTCACGGCTAAAACGTGACATTTATAAAAAGAGTTCAGGCGATTAATAATGGTTACTCAACTCAGCCTTACAATGGTAAATGGTAATGGTAACTTTTTTGAAATTATCATCTCAAACTATGTATAAATATAAGGTTTTTCAACAAAAACAAAAACGATAGAATTTTCAAATTACTATATTATATTTAAAATTCTAGAAAATACAATATTTTAAAAGGGCGGAAGGAGTGCCCACCACTTTCTGAAGTTATGTTTCTTAACGGGTGTGCCAGCGCCCCTTTGTGGGCGTTTTGGAAGTCTGGCTAGGCGTTTTTAAATTTTTTGCATTTGGGGGGTGCTGCAGAAGTTCAAGGGAGCGTTGTGTCAAGTAAGAAAAACTACACTTTCATACGCAAAATTTAACTTTAACTTTGGCATAATACTCAATATTATGAAGTTCTTCATAGACGGATTTCTATTTTTCTATCGATAATTGTCTATAACCATAGTCTGTCCATATTTATTTGAAATATTTGAAGAACTTGTTGGTATCTCGTATTTTTCGTTCCCGTTTTGGTGTTTTTGTTAATGTATTAGTGTGTCTCGTCATTTTCTGGTCGTTTTTTGAACAATCTGACGTTTACGAGACGTTTACAATCTGGTCGTTTTTTGAACAATCTGACGTTTCTTACTTGCGGGGATACATTCAATTTGTGTCTTTATGTACATGTTTTGAAAGAAAACTGATATGCGGATGTGCTAAGCGGTATTGCCGAATTTGGAGTGGAGAATACACAGAAGCCTTTGTCGAGACGCCCTTGCATCCGTTAAAAGTCACTGTTAGGTGTGCTTTATGGGCAGGCGAAATCATTGGCCCGGGTTTTTTTATAGGCGATGCCGGCCAGAATGCTACTGCCAATGGAGAGCGCTACAGAACCATGATTACTGACTTCTTCGTGCCTCAGCTGAATGGCATTGGTGCGATAGATCCTTTGCAATACTTCCTTATACCCAACATGTATTACACATTTATCCACAACTTGCAACTGCTTGTCAAAACTAAGTAATTTCCTTTGATCGTTGGATAATTTATAATTTTCAAATATTTTTCAGTACCACAGAACCAGACGCGCCAGAATCCAATAAAAATTTTAACTCTCTATTATTTATATTCACAATTATCTAAAAACTATATCATCTATAGTTCTGTTCTATCTGTTCCATGATATTTCGCCTTTAAAATCACGCTTTTATTCTTAGAAAAATTACATTTACTTTAAAATGTCCCGGTTTAGCACGCCTGTAGCATTTATTTACACTTACATGACAAACTACTCGTATACCTGACCTGGAACATTTGTGACAATCATTTTTAGGTCTTATCGCCAACCGAACGATTCGGCAGAATTGCGAATTGTCAACCCGTTCCTGACTGGTGATGATTCCTTATTTTATTTTTAAAACTGTTGACTTTTGAATATATTTTTTTAAAATTCAGAACGATTCTTTAATTTAAATGTTTGATTGTTGACGCCATTTCAATGCATTTTTGAAAACTCAAAGCGTTCCCTTCATGAAATAAATGTTCTTTCGTCCTACATTCCTTTAAACCCATTTTGAAATACCTATTAGAGTTGCATATAATCTAGATCCAAATTGGCAATTTGTACTTATCGATTTCAATCTTACAGATAAAATTTTCATCCTGGCTCATCATAAACGCCAATCAAAGCGCTATATAAAATTTTTCTCTCACGCGATGTGAATATATTTCCAAAACTAACTTCCGTTATGATTTATGTGTAAACCTTATACTAACGAAAAAGCTGAACTTGAAAGATTCAATAGAAGTGAGCGCTTTCTATTGGCGTTAAAATCACCATTTAGTACGGAGAATTGCAGAAGACGACCTCTTAATTGTTCCCAGACATCCGATCCGCGATGAAAGGGTTTGATTTGTGCCTAATGCATAGCCATCGGTCGATAGCAGCTCTAGTACTTGCATACAATGGCACGCGTGCACACCAACACGGGCTACCCGCACAGTACTATTTATGGTGCAGGACATTGGTACCATAAACCAAGCTAGGACACAAAATGCCGAACCCTCTTCGAGTGGAACGGAAGGTCTGCTGAGGACAGTCAGCAGTCTCTGTGAGCGGCTTCTCCTGAGGAGTTCCACGTGGTTTCCTCCCGGCAATGAGCAAATGCTGACACGTTCCCAATTGGCCCACACTAGATTATCCCTCCTGTTCCCGACACGGATTCAAATAAAAACATATTGGATTAGCTAAAAGAAACGAAAATCCACTAAATGATCTATAAACCTTGTACATAATAAATGCAATGGATAAATATCACGATGTTGGTGTATTGGCTAACAAATTAAAACGAAAAATCACAAGGCAGTCGCTTTCTTATTGAAATCTGTGTAGAAGAAATAAGGGAAATATGAAGGTTTAAACTTTAGATATTTTAATAAAACGAAAAACGTGCGTTCGTATACGTCATCGAACGTTTTATGACGTCATATGGTTTGTTGTCTATGGTTTATAGAACTGTAGAAGTGTAGATTGTTTGTTTACCACTACACTACCATTTGTGTTATAGACATATGAGGGGAGGGGGGACCATAGACATCAAATAGAGTAATAATTTAGCAATGTTACCAATATTAAAATAACTCCATCTCTTCTGTGACGTCATTCATTGCCAACTTACGAATATAAGGTTTTTTCGAAGGCGAATTTTCCAAAAGAAAACGGCTGTTTTGAACACAAAACGAGCCTCATAAAATCCTTCATAGGTTGAGTATGTTAAATTAGATATTCCTCCGTCTGACAAAGATTCATTCCCATCTAAAAAATCCTTATAATCCTCATCGCCAGTTGTTATGGACGGTGAACAGTAGAAGAAAGAATGTTGTAGAGAGTTCCTTATCCGATGTCGGATAGGTCCTCACCCAGACCCGCGCGTTGCGAGGTTCTGGGTGAGGACCTATATTTATATATATATAAATATATATATATATATATATATATATATATATATATATATATATATATATATATATATATATATATATATATATGTAAATCAAATACATACAGATTTGATTAAATACCTACATATAGTACCGACTCTCAATATTGTGACAGTCGGTAAAGCAGATCGCGCAAATCTACCACCAGATGTCGCCATGCGTCGCACTGAATAAACAAAAGACTTCAGACAGCAAAATATATTATATTGGGTGAACTATCATATTATATGTAATTTAAAAATATTAATTAAGAATAAACTTTTACTGTCTGTTTTTTTTTCCAACCCCGAGGATTCCGGCGCCCCGGAAGGCCGCTGACGACCATTCACCGACTATACTCAGCGGAACTTCGAGACGCCGGACTGACCTGGGAGGAAGCCAAGGAGATGGCGCGTGACAGAGTGACTTGGAGACGACTCGTGTTGGCCATGTGCTCTACCTAGGGAGCGAACATGGAGAGAAGAAGAAGTCGTTTCTTCAATTACAAAGCAACACATTGTTTATTTTATTATTATACACCCACTAATTTACAAAGAAAAATATTACCATGTTATATATATATATAAACATACACAAGGGCAGTCTGAAAAGTTTCCGACCTCAACATAAAACTTAAGCATGTGTTTGGGCATGTTTTGAAAGGTACTCACCAAATTTTGACCACTTTGAACGCCCAGTTATTTTTTGACAGTCGTTTGAGTGAGTCGCCGTGAGCGTTTGTTCAAAAATGAAAAAAAATTGAGTAGCTTAGCAGTCATTAAATGTTTGTTTTAGACAGGCAACATTCATCTATGCAAATTAAAGACGAATTGGACTCTTTTTCATCATTTACCAGTGTAAAATTTTGGGTAGCAGAATTTAAACGCGGACATACCAGCTAAGATGACGATGAACGGGAGTGGTCTAAAATTAAAAGTGATTTTTCACTCTTAAATTTATCATTAAAGAAAACACTTGTTTTTTTACCACTCGAGTTTATTTACTAGTTTCAGAAGCTTCGGGTCTAAATGTAAACTTAGTTTATATTTAGGGGAAAGAGCTCTTTGCGGTGGTATGGACATGTGGAGCGAATGGATAGCGAGAGAATGACCAAGAAAATATATGTGGCGAATGTGAGAGGGAAAACAGAACGTGGACGACCGAAAAAGACTTGGCACGATCAGATCAATCAGAACCTAAAATCTGGCGGTGTCAAAAGTCTGCGTAATCGGAGGGCATGTATGACTAGATGTATGGATGTGAAGGAGGCGAGGAGTGTATGTTAGGACAGAAGAGTGTGGCGTTCCATCCTCTCTGCCTACCCCTGCGGGGAAACGGCGTGATGGTAGTAGTAGTAGTAGTTTATATTTAGGCCTGAAGATGGATGCATAGCTTCCGAAAATCGTCGTAATAAATAAACTAAAAAAAAAATTGTTACCTTTAATAATTTCAACATGTCTTACTACGAGTAAATGCCGAAATAATACATTTGATAATTATTCAATTACCCTGGACTGGCACCTGAAGCGGAGGGCTGATCACCACCTTTCTTCCATGTGTTAACGATCAAGATAAAACTGCATTCATATGGCGCAGTGCCCCGCGCACCATCAGCTGAAGACTCCTAGGTACGGTGAATCTGACAAAGGCGTCAGTGAATTTCGGATCATAAAATGAAAGAAATGGATTTTTTTAATTTTTTATCGATTTGCACATTGGCATAATGTACATCTAAATTGTCGTAATTCGTTATGCCATCACGGTCCAAACTAAACTCATCAGTCCGCAAAATGTTTTTAAAATAATCTTCTCCTTCCACATCGGCGTTGAGCATGACGCGACCAAACTCCTTCCTCCAGCGAATGAACCGGCTGGATTCGGTATGTATGTCGGCCTGATAGATGTACAAAACACCAAACTTGAGAAAACACTAGTTCTCCGAATCTTCCCGATTATATATATATATATATATATATATATATATATATATATATATATATATATATATATATATATATATATATATATATATATATATATATATATATATATATATATATATATATATATATATATATATATATATATATATATATATATATATATATATATATATATATATATATATATGTACACACATATATTTATACGTACTACTATTGAAAGTACAGTTTTTTCTTTGTTTTTGATTCTATACAATGCAAAACATTGATTGAATTACATAGATATCATTGTAAAGTACCTACACAAGATTACCATATGTTTTGTTTATTACTATAAAGTACATTCTATTAAATCCTGTATGTTCCGCGATAAGTGAATCGTGCGGACCCTGCGCGTATATCGCCCACTCCTTTCAAGAACGTCGTAAATCAAAAATTGTCAATTTTCAGTTGTGCATGTTTTCGGAATGCTCAGAAAATGTACTATATCCCAGCAAAAGCGGCATATTTTAAAATTAATATTTACCCGCTACAGGGCAGAAAGTGTCGTTTTTGCATTTTGAAGAAAAGGTATTGTTTAATTATTTTTTTTAAATATACTAAATATTTTTCAAATGTAGAAAAAAACTTCAGGTTTTACCTAAAAAGATCTGTTGCACAGTAAAAAGTTGAGTAAGTGGCTTGATATTTATTTTTAATACATTGTATTATTTTTTTAAGCTTTAAAAACGTTCTCCTGAAAAATCAAGTATTTTGATTTGCGACGTTCTTGAAAGGAGTGAGCGATATATATCAAAATATGTATTTATTTAAAAAAAAATTAAAATAAACAATTTTTTTTTTGAATTTTGTTTTTTACGGACCTTCACTCGGTTTAAGCGCATCGTGTAATGGAAAAAAACGCTTCCAGAACGTCTTTATATGAATTTTGATTAATATTTCCTTCAACAACATAAAAAAGGCCCGGGCACTTGGTAACGCATGCCATATCACTATTGCAGATGGATGTTTCAATACTTGTACAACGCAATATCGCTCCGATGGCCTTCTCCCAACAAATTGTCGGCCTTCCGTGACAGCCTCCAGGCGGCACTCGCCACTGAAGACCACCTGAGGAAACAAGATACAAAATTAATTATCTGCGATGACGTTTTACTTGAAAAAAATACAAAGAAAAATTCTTCTTTGGCAGTGTAGAAAGTTTGTAACATTTTAACCTCAAATACGGTCAATAAAAGCAACATTTGGGAATATTCACATTTTCCCGTTTTCAAACCACATTTTCATATAAAATAATAAAAATAAAAATAATAAAACCCTTATCCGCACCCCAATGGTGCATAGGGCACTGCGTCATATAAACGCAGTGTTATCTTGGTCGTTTACGCATGAAGGAAAGGTGATCAGCCCTCCGCTTCAGGTACCAGTCCAGGGTAATATTGAATAAATATGACAGTGAAAAAATCACTTATATTTATTTTACCCCCCTTGGGAATCGAACCCGGGACCTCCAGAACGGTAGCCGAGTGTGCTGACCATTACACTACGGACGGAGACGGACACGTCGCTCACTCCTTTCAAGAACGTCATAAATCAAAAAACTTGATTTTTCAGGAGAACGTTTTTAAAGTTTAAAAATATAACACAATGCATTAAATATAAATATAAAGCCACTGATTGAGCTATTTACTGTGCAACAGATCTTTTTAGGTAAAACCTGAAGGTGTTTTCTCCATTTGAAAAATATTTAGTTTATTTAAAATAATAATTTAACAATACCTTTTCTTCAAAATACAAAAACGACACTTTCTGTCCTGTAGCGGGTAAATATTAAGTTAAAAATATGCCTCTTTTGCTGGGATATAGTACATTTTCTGGGCATTCCGAAAACATGCACAACTGAAAATTGTCGATTTTTTTATTTATGACGTTCTTGAAAGGAGAGAGCGACGTGTTTAATATTATGGTGTACAAAATACATATCGGTTTAGGAAAACATGGCACAATCAGGTATGTCAAATACTTGAAAGCGGCCGGGTCAGGAGTCGTAATAATCGTCGGGTATGTATGAGGAGATGCATCACTGTAGAAGAGGCAAAGAATGTTTGCAAAGACAGAGTGGTGTGGCGTTCGATTCTCTCTGCCTACCCCTGCGGGAAAGCGGCGTGATGGTTAGTTAGTTAGGTAAAATACATATCACCGAGGCATGCGGAATTTTTTAGGGAAGGGAAAGGTTAAAAAACACAGTCAACATACCAACAGAACTTATAAATAATGTAAGATGACAGCTTCATTACTTACATCCCAGTATTGAATTCGAAATAGTTCTTGTTTAATACCTTTTTTAGATTCGTCTGAATGCTGCCCGTCGAAATATCGCAGGTATTCTTTAGCTTCGAGAACATGATTCTTTGATGCATTCCAACTGTGATAATAGTGTCGTGAAACACATACAAGATCGGCAGGTCTTCTTAAAGTCTTCATAAACACAGTACGCGTGTCGAAAGTTCTCAATATGCCTAGTATGGGTGTAATTGTGTATTAGAATCGCCATGTTGCTGAATTGAAATCGGATGACGAAATACGTGTGCACTGTTCGTTATTCCAAACAATGATGTATCAATTATCGATCGGGCTTCTTCTATTTAGCGAATTTATCACAGAAAGGCGACGCCATCTGGTTTTCAATATAGAAAATATTATAGGTTATAAGCGAACACGTGTCACGCCACAAAGAGCCTAGATGTGTGAACGCCTTCAGTCTTCATTACAAATATATATGCACCTTTATGATTTAAGTTGTTATCACTCAATCACATATCACGAACGAAGGCGACAAGTCTTTTATCTTTTCATTGTGCTGGAAGATAATGTACGAGATATTCATCACACGATGTTCGCACGCAATGTTTCGCAATGGGTTCGACTCGTAAACGTCAGATTCTTCAAAAACGACGTATAAGGGAGGAGATAACACTAAATGTAGACAATTGTCAATGGAAACATAGAAATCCGGTGCCTACCAATTGCACTTGCAGACTGCACTGATGTATGTCCACAGACTAACCAATTTATATAAAGACCGCCAACTGCCTCGATTTTTTATGGCTAGAAATGATATTCGCCACCGGCCGGAAGTGACGTAAACGGCTAGAAGTACTAAGCTCCCGGCTGGGCGTGACTTCGCCGCGGCTGAATGTCGAATCCACCCGCCGAAATATTTATCATTCATTTTTCAGGTTAAATGGTATTTATATTGAAATTTGTTGTATTACTTATTTTCAAAATTAAAATATTAATTTACAAAGAAGATATTTCACTATCTAAATTTATTTATTTCAGTGTAAACAAAAATAGAAAGGTCACGGCTAAAACGCGACGTTTATAATAATAATAATAATAATTTGTATAGCGCCATTTTCGTAAAATACTACCTCAAGGGCGCTTATAAGGACATGGATAATAATAATAAAATAATAATTTTAAAAAAATGGAATAAAACGTCGTCAATCGATCTCGGGCTGTCGAGTCTGGAGCGGGGAAAAGATGAGCCGACAAATTAAAACGCCTTCCTCTTGATCCCATGGGCTGGAGAATGACCAAGGTGTTGAGCAGGACGACTTCCCGAGCGATAGTCGTCACGCTGGAGGGCAGCTTGTTGATCTCCTCGTCATTGTGGATGGCCAACTTCCAACTTCCAGACTAGCACAGTTCAAACGGGACTTCACTTTTATCCTCTTTTGCCGCCCTTCTGTGATCCGACATGATGGTTTTGTCTCTGAGGTTTTCCGCTTTCGCTTTCATACAAATGGGAACTGGCGCAATTGAGGTATTTAAGTTTGTAGTTCGATTTCATAAAATTTAACCGTTTAAGCACATGTTCTCAAGTTGGTATTGTCTTTGCACATTTTTATTGTCGTCATTTATCCCCGAGAAGTTAGGGGTTTCGGATGAATACACTATGGTCGTAAAGTACCCTTAAGGGACGAACACAAAGCACTTTTTAACGCCAACTTGCCACATGTGTTCATTCGGCACAGATTCTTAGAAATACACTACACCGTTTAGACCAGCATTGCTATATTGAACTACGCAATGATATTATTGATGCACTTTCATCAGTTAACAGCCAACCTTTATAAAATTATAACTTTTAACCATTTCAAGTTAACACCAATCACAATATTTATAGATGAGCAAAAAATTATAGACTTGAGATGTAAATGTCCGGAGAAAATGAAATAAATGATGGAGCGTGGTTCTCTCAGCAGCCGCGTCGGGCGCTCGAGGAACTACATTATAAAAAGAGTTCAGGCGATTAATAATGGTTACTCAACTCAGCCTTACAATGGTAAATGGTAATGGTAACTTTTTTTAAATTATTATCTCAAACTATGTATAAATATAAGGCTTTTCAACAAAAACAAAAACGATAGAATTTTCAAATTACTATATTATATTTAAAATTCTAGAAAATACAATATTTTAAAAGGGCGGAAGGAGTGCCCACCACTTCCTGAAGTTATGTTTCTTAACGGGGGTGCCAGCGCCTCTTTGTGGGCGTTTTGGAAGTCTGGCTAGGCGTTTTTTATTTTTTTTTTGCATTTGGGGGGTGCTGCAGAAGTTCAAGGGAGCGTTGTGTCAAGTAAGAAAAACTACACTTTCATACGCAAAATTTGACTTTAACTTTGGCATAATACTCAATATTATAAAATTCTTCAAATACGGGTTTCTATTTTTCTATCGATAATTGTCTATAACCATAGTTTGTCTATATTTATTTGAAATATTTGAACAACTTATTGGTATCTCGTATTTTTCGTTCCCGTTTGTTGACGGGAATAGGGAAGGATGCAAAGAGAACAAAGATTAACTTTTAATTGAGTTTATTTAATAACAATATACGTGTTTTTCTAATCGACCGACCACTGTCGTAGATCCTCTTATTCGCTCTGCGCCGCTCTCTTGCGCACCTCTGCTTGCTTACATCCGACGCCCACAGATGGCGGTATACAATGTTTTCATTGCTTAAATCTAACACCCCCCCTCAATGAAAAATCCAAAAAAAATAATAATAAACACCCGCATACTACATATTACAAATTTTCTTTAGCAAATACTGAGCCCTAACTTTGTTAACAATCTTTGTACAAATATCTGCAATTTGCTCGTTGGTTTTAATATAATTTAACACTACCCACCCATCTTCAACTTTCTCCTTGATAAAATGATATCTTATATCGATATGTTTGAGTCTCTGCGTCCCTGCATTCAATGCAGACTTGATCGCACCTTGGTTGTCTTCAAATATTAAAATCTTTCCTGTAATGTTAATTTCAAAATCATCCAATACTCCCCTTATCCAACACGCTTGTGCGCAAGCGATGCTCAAGGCAATATATTCAGCTTCAGTAGATGACAAACTGACGCTTTGCTGTTTCTTGGATGCCCAACTTATGCAGCCATTAAACACTTTAAAAATATATCCTGTCGTGGATTTCCGATCCGTTTTATCGCCTGCCCAATCTGCATCTACATATCCTTCCAAATAACAATTAGAATCAGCAGTATATATTAATTTAACATCAAGGGTGGCTCTAACATATCGCAGTACTCGTTTTAAGGCTTTATACAAATCAGAAGATGCTTTGCTCTGAAATCTAGCCAACTTGTTAGTAATAAAACACAAATCTGGTCTTGTCCCTACAGCTGCGTACATCAAATTTCCGATAATCTGTCTACACTTGTGCTCAATCTCTGCACTCTCCGACTTTTCTCTTATTAGATTTTCAAAAATCATACCTGAGTCACAGCATGTTGCTGCTCCGTTACAGTCACTCATGTTGAATTTTTCCAGTACTTTTTCTAAATATAATTTTTGGTCTAGAATTGTAACACCCTTTGTAACATCTTGGCTTACTCTAATTCCCAGATAATAATTCACCTTACCCAAGTCTTTAATCTCGAATTTGCTCTTTAATTCGTTCTTAATTTTAACAACGTGTTTCACATCATTTCCTGCTATAAGAATATCGTCAACATACACTAGTAAGTAAGTTTTAACCTCACATTTCGTGTATATGTACAAACAATAATCGTTTTTAGAACGCACAAACATCTGTTCTAGTAATACAGAATTTAACTCCTCATACCAATATTTTGGTGACTTTTTTAGACCGTATAAGGATTTGTTTAATTTTACAATTTGTTTGTCAAGATTTTCCGGTTGTTCTGGTAACTAACTACTGCATTGATGTTTATTTTGTTGCCGAGCAAAAGTGACTTAAATGGCCCTCCTGAACATTTTACATATAGTTAGTTGGTCACTTTCACCTGTATGACTACAAAATATAAAAACTATTTTTATAGAGTGGGGGATAGGGGTACTACCTAAAGGGCAAACCAGTTCTTCAAAATTTGGAATCCCATCACTGCCCAACGGGTAGAAATACCATTCCAGTCCAAAGTGTGTTAGTAAAAAAACATATTTTTTTTTTTTTTTTTAAAAAAACTTTATTTTTACAAAATACAAATAACTTAGAACTCACTCACTTCACAAATCATACATTGAACTAAATATTACATACGATATATATTATTAGATTAAAACCTACATTTTTAGCTTTTCCACTTTATTTTTTTTTGACCAGCGACCGGGTTTCGTCGTTACCGACATCATCAGACTGGTGACGACAAAACCCGGTCGCTGGTCAAATAAAAATAAAGCGGAAAAGCTAAAAATATTGGTTTTAATCTAATAATATATTAAAAATGCAATTCCATCACCAAGTGTCAGTGGATAATATAAATCTACATACGATATATCTAGGCAGAGGACAGAGTGGTGTGGCGCTCTATTCTCTCTGCCTACCCCTGCGGGGAAGCGGCGCGATGGTTAGTTAGTTAGTTAGTTATATATCTAGACTAGGGATCTTTTCTTATAAAATAATACATTTTGCAAAGAGAAATTTGTGACGTTTTTGTGACATAAATCTTAAGGCTGGTACAGGCCCACAAATGACTTCACAAGCGCATACAGCTTACCTGGCAGCTTTTTCAGAATTGCAACCTGGCGACCATAGGTATAGTGAATATATATTTTGTATATTAAAAGCATTGTTGCCTTTGTGGTATGGTAATATAAAATCTCCATGGGCAGCAACGCAGGGCTGAGAGGAACCGTACAGGCAATATGATAAACAAAATTAAACCTGCTCCGTATGTGTTTGTGAAAACATTCGTCCGAGTATACGGCTGTCCAAACTTAAAACACAGTAAGGGACATTTTTTTTGTAGTACGTTTTTTTGCATTTTTGGACTAAGTAGAATCTATTATTTCGAGAAATAAAAATACTTTGTGTTCTGATCCACTCACATTTTTATTTAACCAACTAGTTTCGGCAACAACCTGTTGCCCTCTTCAGGGTTACATTTATTACCTCTTCAGGGTTACATCTATTAGTAATAAATGTAACCCTGAAGAGGGCAACAGGTTGTTGCCGAAACTAGTTGGTTAAATAAAAATGTGAGTGGATCAGAACACAAAGTATTTTTATTTCTCGAAATAATATATCAAGATGATCCACAAAGTTAATGCTTTCAATATTTAAAACATAAGTAGAATCTACTTAGTCCAAAAATGCAAAAAAACATACTACGAAAAAAATGTCCCTTACCGTGTTTCGAGTTTGGACAGCCGTATAGGCCGCACTAAATAATTACCCTTTATTTTTAAATTGTTATAAAAAAATAATAATAAAATTAATCGTAAGAAAATTCAATATACCTTGTAGATTCAAAGAAAAATATATCAATTCAATAATAATTTTATAAATTACACTAAAAAAACACTTGAATAAACCACTTAGTGAGTTTTATTTATATACGACTAGTTTCGAAAACTTACAGGTGTTTTCATCTACTCAAAGACGAAAATATCTGTAAGTTTTTGAAACTAGTGGTATATATAAATAAAACTCATTAACCAGATCCACGCGGCTCGCATAACCGTATGTGTTTTAACAAAACATGCCCCATACGCGGCTGACATAAGCGTTTGTGTTTTCACTTTGCTCCAAGTTTCCAACCTCAGTTCAACTTGGAGGGATTTTTTCATGGTGTGGAACTTTGGATAAAATAATACGTCAATCCTCGGCCTTATGACATCTGTTGAAATATCTGACTAATAATTTGTAACATCACAAGGATAAATAAAAGAACAGATCCCTGATTTTTCTTGCGGTCGGTAATTAGTCCGCGCCATAATCATGCCCTATATCTGTCTCACTCTCGACGCTACGCATCGCCAGTGGGTAAGCGTGACACACGATGCGTGCTTTGATTTATTTATGTTATGATCTAATTTGTTTATATTATGATATATTTCAAGAATAATGTGACACACGTGTATTATAGAGTACCAAAAAGGCACAATGAATCCCGTTGAACGTTTTTATTTAGGAAAATAAATCATACTTAACTAAATACATGATAAAAGTAATCATTTAAAAGACGGCAAAATACCGCCGCGCACGGGCGTCTCTTAGGAACAAAGTTAACGCGGTTAAAAGGTTAAGTGGTATATTCAAGTGTTTAATTTTCAAAAAAATAATCCAAATTTTAGTTTAGTTTAGTTAATTCCAAATCACTAGATAATATAACAATTTTATAAGTAAAATTTGTTCTAAAATGTGACCATAAAAGATTTAGCTGTATCAAGCTCATTATTTAGTGTAATTCTCAATGTAGATTTTAGCTTGACATATTTTAATTCTATTTGACAAGGTTTTTAGCTGTATCCAGATCGTTCTAGAGCCTTGAATGTGAGATTTAGCTATTTCAAGTTCCTTGCAACTTGACATAGTTTTAAGAGTCTATTTGACAAGGCTTTTAGCTGTATCCAGTTCGTCCCAGAGCCTCGATTGTGAGATTTAGCTGTATCAAGTTCCTTGTAACTTGACATAGGTTAATTAAGAGTCTATTTGACAAGGCTTTTAGCTGTATCCAGTTCGTCCCAGAGCCTCGATTGTAAGATTTAGCTATATCAAGTTCCTTGTAACTAGACATAGTTCAATTAAGAGTCTATTTGACAAGGCTTTTAGCTGTATCCAGTTCGTCCCAGAGCCTCGATTGTGAGATTTAGCTATATCAAGTTCCTTGTGACTTGACATAGTTTAATTAAGAGTCTATTTGACAAGGTTTTTAGCTGTATCCAGTCTGTTTCAGAGCCTCAAATGTGAGATTTAGCTATATCAAGTTCATAATTCAGTCTTTTTCTTGATGGGGGTTTTAGCTTGATACAGTTCAATCAACACATGCTTTGCGGGAATCGCTTAAAAGCGTTGCATTTGCTTACTCTTGGTAGAGCGCGGGAGACGCCTGCAAACATTGTACAGACGGGAATTGGGTGTTGCGGCTACTTGTGATTAGTATACTGAGGGTCGGGCGGCAGACTGCCAGGGTATAATCAAGGGAGGGGTCGATGAACAAAACCGCCCGACAACAGTGTGATAGCTGGACCAGCTTGACCTGGGTTTTCGCTGGACTATGTTCACTCAAGGAGTCATTCTCGATATCATTTGTGAAGTGACGCGACGTGTGGCAGGACTTGCGGTTCAAGCTTATGAAAGCAGCTTTCTCTTGTTGGTGATGGCGACGTACGACACGCCAAACGCCATGACGGCGGCGATCACCTCGGAGTTAACCCACGGACCTCCGAAGCCTAAAATCAACAAAGACAACATCGTAAAATAATTAAAGACATTTACAACATTTTTATTGTGTCCAAATACTTGTTCACAAAATATGGATTATCTCAAATCACAGGAGTTATTTTCATATTATTTTTTGACATCTCATCAAAGATGAAGAAGAATATGGAAGTCTGGGAATTAACAAATTAATTAACTTTAAAAACATTCTCCTGAATAATCAAGTTTTTTGATTTATGACGTTCTTGAAAGGAGTGAGCGATATTTCAAGGACGTATTCATATGTCCTACCCGTACCCGATATTGTTTACGTCTGACGTGTTTATGCGTCCCGTTTGGTTAACAGGTTAACAAAATGTTTTGTGTAGTTTTAAGTGTGTAAATAGTGCTATGGTGGTGAAGGGTGGTATTGTTTGCATGCTGTAGTAGTGATTGTCCTGACGAAGAGACGGGTACATCTCGAAACCGGTAGACATAAAAATCTCGGCGAGTGGTTATATACTAATATTACTAACATTTTTGTAAAGAAATATAAAAGTGAAGACGCTAGACTGACCGGCGGAGTAGGATATGGCGATCTCGCCGACGCTGGGCACGGAGTCGGTGGGCTCCTCGGACCTGATGGCCTTGCGCAGGGCCGTGAAGCCCTCCTCCGAGTACAGGCGCACCCGCCGCTCCCCGCCGCGCGCCGCCTCCTCGGTCCAGGAAACCTGCGCAAAGCAATGCGGGGCTTGTTCAGCATATTCAAACCACTAGTTTCAGTCAGTCAGATAACACTAACCTATAATAATATATTATGATATAATCAATCAATTCCAATTCAATTTTATTCAACGATAAAAAAATTAATATATACATAACAAACAATATATACAAAACAAAATCAAGGCGTGTTTATCAAAAGTAAGCAAGAAGACTTAAAGGTGTAGAAGAATCCCGCTTCGGAAAACTCCTCCAGACACATGGAACAGATCAATATTTAATGTGATATTGTTCAACATAGCAGTAGCTCTTCCTACAGGCATAACCATCGACAGGTTGGTCCTGTATATAAGAATGGGAAACAATCTATGCCGACGCTGTCCTTAGCTAACTATCGGGAACATACAGACCGATGCTCCGGATAGTTTCAGGATTATCCATCATACCGCGCAACAATGGATAGAAATGCCTCATCAAATACACATTCCTTCTAGTCTCTAGACTGTTGTAGCCGAGCATACCCTGGAGGAACTGGGTCGGGTAGAGCCGAGGATAATAGCCGCACTCTCTCATGTAGAGATACTTCTTTTGGACTTTCTCTACCATAAGAGAGTACTTAAGCTCGTGTGGCCCCCAGATCACGGAGCCACTCTCAAGTCTACTTCGCACCAAGGAGTTATAAAGAGTTCTCAGCACGCGGGTATTTTGGAAAACCCTGGCAGTACGCAGAACGAATCCTAGCATTTTCAATGCATTACCACTGACCGCCTCTATGTGATGGTGAAATTGTCAGGGTGCTCACAAACCTAACGCCCAGATCCCTGACATTTGACACTCGCATCAGATTTTGGTTTTTAGTTTTGTTTCCCATTCCTATATACAAGACCAACCTATAACCCTATGGTTATGTTAGGTTAGGTTTCAAGTGGTGGACACAGTCCGACACGCATGACAGGGAAGCGCCAAGGCGAGCAAACATGCTGTGTTGATCGCGCTGGACGTCAAGAACGCGTTCAGCACTGCAAAATGGGGAGAGAGAAGAACGACGCTCCAGTACACCTGTCCAGGCTCGTAGGAGGCTACTTCTAGGACAGGCTACTGGAGTATGACTGCACGGGCACGAAGCGAATAGTACGGCGGGTGTTCCGCAAGGCTTGGTTCTCGGAGTGGCTCTGTGTAATGTCATGTACTATGACTTGCTGAGGGTGTTCATGCCAGAAGAAGCAAAGATGGTCACCTTCGCTGACGATTCAATTCAATTTCAATTTATTTATTTATAGTTAACACACACATTACAAACTTAAATTTAAATCGTATACATTAACAAAAATAGAAAATAAGAAAGAATACTATTGCTAAAGTTGTATGGAACGGATCAATATCCAATGTGATATTGTTCAACATAGCGGTAGCTCTTCCTACAGGCATAACCATCGGCAGGTTGGTCCTGTGTATAGGAATGAGAAACAATCTATGCCGACGCTGTCTTAGGTAACTATCGGGAACGATGTGGCCGTCATTATGACAGCCAAGGATAAGCGGACCTTGCGTCTGGCCGAAAAGAGGCCATAAGAAGGGTTGGTTGGATGACGCTGGGCTACAGCTCACTGTCCAGAAAACTGAAGCTGTTTTCTTCACGAGACGCAGGATGCTGTCTCCGCCGAGGATGTCCATTGGATTTTATGTCCATCGTTTGTTAGGATTATGATAGGCGTGTATCAAGAAAAAATATGTGTATATGTATATGTGTATATACGTATACATGTCGCTCACTCCTTTCAAGAACGTCATAAATCAAAAATCGTCAATTTTCAGTTGTGCATGTTTTCGGAATGCTCGGAAAATTTACTTTATCCCAGCAAAAGCGGCATATTTTTAATTTAATATTTACCCGCTACAGGGCAGAAAATGTTGTTTTTGCATTTTGAAGAAAAGGTATTGTTTAATTATTTTTTTAAGTATTTTTAATATTTCTCAAATGGAGAAAAAACCTTCAGGTTTTACCTAAAAAGATCTATTGCACAGTAAAAAGTTCAATAAGTGCCTTGATGTTTATTTTTAATACATTGTGTTATATTTTTTAACATTAAAAACGTTCTTACAATGTAAAGGAATGTAAGGCTGAACGAGGAATAATTGAAAAGATTAGAAAGAGCTCTTTGCGGTGGTATGGACATGTGGAGCGAATGGATAGCGAGAGAATGACTAAGAAAATATATGTGGCGAATGTGAGAGGGAAAACAGAACGTGGACGACCGAAAAAGACTTGGCACGATCAGATCAATCAGAACCTAAAATCTGGCGGTGTCAAAAGTCTGCGTAATCGGAGGGCATGTATGACTAGATGTATGGATGTGAAGGAGGCTAGGAGTGTCAGGACAGAAGAGTGTGGCGTTCCATCCTCTCTGCCTACCCCTGCGGAGAAACGGCGTGATGGTAGTAGTAGTAGTAGTAGTAGTAGTAAAAACGTTCTGAAAAATCAAGTTTTTTGATTTATGACGTTCTTGAAAGGAGTGAGCGATGTGTCGTTACTTGTGAAAGGGATCCGAAATAGAGTATCGATAATGGTTGAGTGATAATGCGATGATTGACCTCTGTCAATGTCTTTGCACTGTTCCGTGTCTGTCTGCTGTGCTGGTCGGGGTTGTGGGCGTCTGTGTACCGGCCAACGTCGGGTCGGAGTCGGATCTAGCTGACTAATTGAACTAAACACTAATCCCTTTCACTGCCTACACCGGGGTACTTCTAGAAAATTTGGTGATGGACTTACAGTCTTGTATTTATTTAGATTGGCAGTGACAGGTATATTGAAAGCTTTTTAATGTTAATTCACAGTAAAATCGGGATACGATTTTAAATCGTTTGCTAGATCCATACGGTACCTCGGAGTCCACATTGATGACGAGCTTCATCTCATCTAATCGAATCTCGAATAAGACGGAGAAAAATGCTGGGAACAGAGTGAATGGTGCACTAAAATCAGTTTTAGCAAATAAAAACCTATCAGCGGAAGCTAAACTGGCAGTGCACAACCGAGTCCCGGTTCCAACTCTAATGTATGGAAGTGAAACATGGAGTTGGCAAAAGAAGGATGAAAGCAGACTGAATGCAGTCGAAATGCGATCCCTCAGACGAATGTGTGGCTAAACGATGTTTGATAGATGTTCGAATGATGAAATAAGGAAAGAATGTAAGGCTGGGATAAGCATTATCGATAAAATTAAGAAAGGAGTGTTGAGATGGTTTGGACATGTGGAGCGTATGAGTGAAGAAAGAACGGTTAAACAAATTTACGGGGCGAATGTAGTTGGAAAAAGAAGCAGAGGAAGACCGAGAAAAACATGGCACGATCAGGTATGCCAAATACTTGTAAGTGTATGGTTAGTTGTCGTAACAATCGGCGAGTATGTATGAGGAGATGCATGAATGTAGAAGAGGCAAAGAATGTTTGCAAAGACAGAGTGGTGTGGCGTTCGATTCTCTCTGCCTACCCCTGCGGGGAAGCGGCGTGATGGTTAGTTAGTTAG
Source organism: Brachycentrus maculatus (assembly GCF_059751285.1). Taxonomy (NCBI): domain Eukaryota; kingdom Metazoa; phylum Arthropoda; class Insecta; order Trichoptera; family Brachycentridae; genus Brachycentrus; species Brachycentrus maculatus. The sequence continues at coordinate 33,614 of NW_028281579.1, read as the reverse complement.
TAAGTTATAATTTGGATAATTTGTATAGCGCCATTTTCGTAAAATACTATCTCAAGGGCGCTTATAAAGACATGGATAGTAGAGTGGGCCGTTGATGTATGAAAAAAATACTTTTTTTACATATCAAAGACAAATGGGTCTTAAAAAAAGCATTTTGAATTGTACGTAACGTAAAAAAATAATGAAAACGATATTTTCATATTACTTTCTATTCTCGTGTGTTTGTTCCTCTGAGTTTCTGAGGCATCCGGATATAACTGCAGCCTTAATAATAAGCTATAAATTAAAAACAAGAACCGAATGCGAGCGTCCACATACCTGGTATCTCGACCCCCCGATCTTAGCAGCCGGCATCGTTTTCCCTTCGACCTCCGCGTACAGGGCGAAGCCCGCGGGAAGAGGGTTGTCGCACTTCAGGGTGAACTCGGTCACGAAGGCGGTGTGCGTCAGCACGGCGGCGTCCCGGGACGTGAAGGATGTAGCAGACACCTTCGGGTTTACGCAAGTATTGGCGAATGCCGACGCGACCACCGTCAGCAGGGCCAGAGAAAACAACGCGCTCTTCGAATCCATGTTTGAAATACTCGTCAAACTGTTTATCACAGGATATTTCGATATTCTTCAAAATGCCACAGCGACGAGCAGCAGCCGACCCTCAAGAAATAGGTTATGATTTTGTGAAATTTTTACTGAATTTTGTTCCACGTAGGAAACGTCAGAACGGTTTATATTCAAAATTCAAGCAAGTATAATTCTTATAATGCTGGCGTTAACGACTATTTTCTTATGACGCATTTCAATTTTGACGTGTCTCTAATGTTACCAGAAGTAAAAAATGTATTAAGCATTCTCTTCGCATACTATTTTCTTTAAAAGTATCTACTTACAATCTAAAAACGGGGTATAAAGTAATAAAGGCATTTACCAAACTAGTCATTTTTTTTAATTACCTAACGTCCAAGTGAAGCTTGTGCAACACCGCTGATAAGTGATTATGACCCTACTCAGGCTTCAACTTTTAAATTTTCATAGCCTTTGCCTACTCGTGAGTGGATTTACTCTTTATGTTTAAAGTTATTATAATTTCATGTAGTTCATGAGTGAAAATTTTAGGCAAAAACCCTGGCTTACTAAACTAGCCATCACGCAGCCCCTCCGCAAGGGCAGGCAGAGAGAATAGAACGCCACACTACTCTGTCTTTACACGCATTATTCGCCTCTTTCACATTCCCAAATGCGGTAAAAATTAATTCAATAATAATTGTAAAAAAAAACACTTGGGCTTTTATTAAGATTATTAATTTTGTACAGAATTTATGAATGTTGGCGAGTTTGTTGCTAAGAGGCAAAACCTTCTAACTAACGAAAAGTAGATTAGTGATACGGGTCGAAATTTGAACCTTATACAGCCGTTTGTTATTTATTTATTTCGATATATTGGTGTCGCTTTCTTTTCGCCCTTATAACTTTGTAATTTTCGATAAATAAATAATTGCCTTCATTTGCGCGTTTCCGTCTTCCTCATCACAAGTGTTCCAGTACCGTTAGATGAAACAAATCGCTCACTCCTTTCAAGAACGTTATAAATCAAAAATCGTAAATTTTCAGTAGTGCATGTTTTCGAAATGCCCAGAAAATGTACTGTATCCCAGCAAAAGCGGCATATTTTAAACTTAATATTTACCCGCTACAGGGCAGAAAGTGTTGTTTTTGCATTTTGAGAAAAAGGTACTGTTTAATTATTTTTTTAAATATATTTAAGTATACTTAATATTTTTCAAATGGAGAAAAAACCTTCAGGTTTTACCTAAAAAGATCTGTTGCATATGAAAAAGTTTAATAAGTGGCTTGATATTTATTTTTAACACATTGTATTATACTTTTAAACTTTAAAAACGTTCTCCTGAAAAATCAAGTTTTTTGATTTATGACGTTCTTGAAAGGAGTGGGCGAAATGTATTACATGAAAGTATTAAAATATAAAGTCATTCACAACATTTTGAGTGTGTCCAAATACTTAAAAATGAAAATGGTATTTTCTGGCGTTTCTCATGTGTGTGAATATAATCCAGGATTCGGACCTCACATACTAATATAAGAGTTTCTGCTTAGTGAAAAGTTTCTTTACATCTCACCAATAGATGCCTCTAGGGAAGTTCTAGTGATTCAAGAACAAGGTTTCTAAATTGGATCATATATATATAGAACTTCCAAGAATTTGAGTAGTGTGGTTGTCAATAATGGGTAGAATTGGTGAATGTTACACGTGTGTAAAGTGATCACTTAAACCAGCCTATGACGGTCGTCAGCCCTGTAAATGCCCAGACTTCCATATTCTTCTTCATCTTTCATGAGATGTCAAAAAATAATATAAAGTCGATCATTTGAAAAAATTGGGAATAGAATTACCAATACACAAACGTTTCTGTGCTTTGCTATGTAAGTATACGCGCATGTCATAACGTGTGTGTTTACTTCGCCAGCCGCTAGTAGAATACAGATCGTCTTGCGCGGCGGTCGTGTCGCTGTCGCTTCTATTTGCGATATTTTGCAGCCCATGACGGTCGTCAACCCCGTAAATACCCAGACTTCCATATTCTTCTTCATCTCTGATGAGATGTCAAATAATAATAATAAAACCCTTATCCGCACCCCCATGGTGCATAGGGCACTGCGTCATATAACCGCAGTGTTATCTTGATCGTTTACACATGAAAGAAAGGTGATCAGCCCTCCGCTTCAGGTACCAGTCCAGGGTAATATTGAATAAATATGACAGTGAAAAAATCACTTATATTTATTTTACCCCCCTTGGGAATCGAACCCGGGACCTCCAGAACGGTAGCCGAGCGTGCTGACCATTACACTACGGAGGCGGACTATCTATAAAAAATAATATATTAAGTAAAAATAGGCAAAAAAAAAACAAAAATGATTTATATTTTATTCATTTATTTGTGTTTAATGAACAAGGTATGACTTGACGGAATATAACACATTTTTATATCATATAAATACATATGTAATTACTTATTTAAATATAACGTTCCTATTATAGAAACTCTTACGATACGTGGTAGAAATTGTCACATGCGAATTCGGTGTGTTGAAAAAATACGGTAGCCTAAAAAAAACTGCCACCAATTTCTTAGATTAGGTATTTTAACTGCTCGAAAATTGGATCTTTGAGAGGACTGTAGAGGTCGGAGTGACTTGAAGAGGTTCGAGTGATCTGGAGGGGTCGAGCGACCTGAAGGGATGGAGTGATATTTAGAGGTTAGAGTGACCCGGAGAGGTTGGAGTAATTTTTAGAGGTTCGAGTGACCTGGAGGGTTGGAGTGACCTGAAGAGATTCGAGTAACCTGGAGAGCTTGAGTGACCTGGAGGTGTTGGAGTGATATTTAGAGGTTCGAGTGACAGGGTTAAATGACCTGAAGGGATGGAGTGATCTTTAGAGGTTTGAGTGACCAGGAGAGGTTGGAGTGATCTTTAGAGGCTCGAGTGATCTGGAGTAGTTGAGTGACCTGGAGGGGCTCGAGTGACCGGGAGAGTTCGCAGTGACCTTGAGAGCGCGCACCAGGCGATCAGGTAGCAACCGGCACGGGGGCTGGAGAATCGGAGTCGCCCTCCTCCATCGGCGCGTACAGGGAGTCGTCCAGCTCGGGCTTGGCGTCCGAGGGCTCGTACGCGGGCGCAAGCGGAGACACCACTACGCCGTCCCAGACGGTTATCTCGCAGGAGATGTCCTTGCCTGAAACATGCACACACATGTACACACATCAATTTATAACATATACATTAAATTTTTGAGTCCAAGCAAATATTCAGCGCTGACCCGCAAACCTAAAGAGGGCTACACTTATTGGCTGAAAAGGCCTATTATTCATAGTTGAAAAGAGTTAACACATTGACCAAGAGAGAACTATTTGTGGTATAATTTATATTATAGACAGAACTATGTGTTCTCGTCAGAACTTCAGGACGTGGATCTGACTTGGGAGGATGCAAGGGAGCTGGCAGCCGACAGAAAAGCCTGGAGACAGTTGTGGACTCCATATGACTAACACATTGACTAAGAGAGAACTATTTGTGGTATAATTTATATTTGAAGCACTAACTTTGTGATTTTCCATTTTATAATTAAAATGTAAATTTGTTTTAAAATCACTATATAGTGATTTACAAAAAAAGTTAATTATAACTGTTTGTGGCTTGAGAAGGCTACACATATTGGCTCAAAAGGCCCACTATTCATAGTTGAGAAGAGCTAAACATATTGACTCAGAGAGACAACTGTTTGTGCCTTGAGAGAGCTACACTTATTGGCTCAAAATGCCCATTATTTACATAAACATATTGACCCAGAGAGAGGCTACGCTTATAAGCTCAAAATGCCCATAAATCACATTTTGAGCCAATAAGTGTAGCCCACTCAAACCACAAATAGTTGTGAACGTATTGGCCCAGAGAGACCACTATTTGTGCCTCGAGAGGGTTACACTTATTAGCACAAGAGGCCCAGTATTGGCTCAAAAGGCCCATTATTGGCCCAAAAGGCCCATTATTGGCTCGAAATGCCCGTTGTTGGCCTCACCGTCCTCGAACTCCTGCAGGCCGAGCACGTAGGCGTGGCCGCCGCGCGCCAGCACGCGCAGCAGCGTCTGCGCCGTCATGGTGATGCGGTCCAGCTGCTCGGGGCCGAGGCCCGAGTGCGCGGGGCCGCCGCGGGGCGCGCGCGCGCCGCCCGCGCCCGCCGAGCCGGGCAGGAAGAAGCCCGACGACAGCAGCTGCAGCACGCGCCTGGAGACAAGAGACCAGACACGTGAAAAAAAAATATTTATAGCAACTGCAGACAGTTGGTAGAATTCCATATTCAATTCAATTTATTCAATAATTAATATATACATTACAAACTTACATTTAAGGCGTATACAATAAAAAACAAATCAAAAAGTAAGCAAGAAGACTCTTGTTAAATGTGTAGAAGAGTCCCGCTTCGGAAAACTCCTTCGGATACATGGAACAGATCAATATCCAATGTGATATTGTTCAACATAGCGGTAGCCCTTCCTACAGGCATAACCATCGGCAGGTTGGTCCTGTGTATAGGAATGTGAAACAATCTATGCCGACGCTGTCTTAGGTAACTATCGGGAACATACAGACCGATGCTCCGGATAATTTCAGGATTATCCACCATACCGCGCAACAATCGAAAAAAATGCGTAATCAAATACACATTCCTTCTAGTCTCTAAACTATTGTAGCCGAGCATAGCCTGGAGAAACTGGGTCGGGTAGAGCCAAGGATAATAGCCTAAATAATGTCTAAATGAGACGGCTACAGTGCCGACGTACCTGAAGGCCAGGTTGATGGGCAGCGGCTGGCGCGTGGGATAGTTCATTACCGCGTAGTGCGCCAGCGTGTCCAGCAGCCACGGCTTGAGCGGGGAGAGGCCGCTGTGCCGCCGGCACAGGTCCTTGAGCAGCCTTATCAGCACCTGGAATGTTCAGAGAATTGCAAGAGAGGTCCGTCGAAATACGCCTGTAAATATCTTGACATATTCATACATTTTTTTAAAATTACCTAACGTCCAAGTGACTGAAATCTAGCTACGGCTTATGCAACACCGTTTGTCATGTCCCTACTCAGGCTTCAACTTTATAAGTTTCATAGCCTATGTCTACTCGTGAGTGGATTTACTCTTTATGTTTAAAATTACTATAATTTCATGTAATTCATGAGTGAAAATTCCAGGCAAAAACACTCACATATTCATACATATTATTCTCCATCGAGATGGAGACTGCTCGTGTTTGCCCAGAGAGATATTTTATTTCTTCTTCTTCTCTCTTTAAATCCTTATCCGCACCCCTATGGTGCTTCATAGGGCACTGCATATAAACGCAGTGTTACCTTGATCGTTAACGCATGAAGGAAAGGCGATGAGCCCTCCGCTTCAGGTACCAGTCCAGTGTAATATTGAATAAATATAAGAGTGAAAAAATCACATATATTTATTTGACACCCCCCTGGGAATCGAACCCGGGACCTCCAGTACGGTAGCCGAGCGTGCTGACCATTACACTACGGAGGGGGACAAGACCTATTAATTTGTTGAGGAAAGAAATGTCGGCGATATAAAACATATTTAACCTTTTAACCGCGTTAACTTTGTTCCTAAGAGACGCCTCTGCGCGGTGGTATTTCGCCATGTTTTAAATGATTACTTTTATCATGTACATATTTAGTTAAGAAACAATTTATTTTTTAAACAAAAACGTTCAATGGGATTCATTGTGCCTTTTTGGTACTCTATAATACACTTGTGTCACATTATTCTTGAAATATATCGTTATATAAACAAATTAGATCGTAACATAAATAAATCAAAGCACGCATCGAGTGTCACTCTTACCCACTGGCGATGCGTAGCGTCGAGAGTGAGACAGATATAGGGCATGATTATGGCGCGGACTAATTACCGACCGCAAGAAAAATCAGGGATCTGTTCTTTTATTTATCCTTGTGATGTTACAAATTATTAGTCAGATATTTCAACAGATGTCATAAGGCCAAGGATTGACGTATTATTTTATCCAAAGTTCCACACCATGAAAAAATCCCTCTAAATTGAACTGAGGTTGGAAACTTGGGGCAATGTAAAAACACAAACGGTTATGTCAGCCGCGTATGGGGCGTGTTTTGTTAAAAAACATACGGTTATGCGAGCCGCGTGGATCCGGTTAAGACACTGTTGGCAATAGATTTCACGTAGCTCCAAAAGTTCAGCTTCCTGAAATAATTGGTCGGATGGAAAAGTTGAATTTTTGAGATTTGTGGCATGGGCAAAAACTTATTACAATGTATTGAAAATAAATACCAAGCCACTTACTGAACTTTTTACTGTGCAACAGATCTTTTTAGGTAAAACCTGAAGGTTTTTTCTCCATTTGAAAAATATTTAGTATTTTTTTAAAAAATAATTAAACGATACCTTTTCTTTAAAATGCAAAAACCACACTTTCTGCCCTGTAGCGGGTAAATATCAAGTTGAAAGTATGCCTCTTTTGCTGGGATAAAGTACATTTTCTGGGCATTCCGAAAACATGCACAACTGAAAATTAACGATTCGTGATTTACGACGTTCTTGAAAGGAGTGAGCGATATGAATAGCTGCGTATCTGTTGCGTATGTTTTCTGTTTTATACGAGTTTACTGTTTTATTTTGCTGTTACCTTTACGGAAGACTATACCTTGATGGAAGAGTGATGGGCGTTCTCCTCAAACCACATGGTATGCCCGATGGCGCTGGAATGGCCACGCAGGATTTCGTACGGCAGGTGAACCTGAGACCGAATAAATTAATTAACAGAGGGTAGATAGTACTTGAACATTTAAAAACATAAATTACAAATTGATGGTTATAAGGAAGGCAAAGGAAGAAGGGAGTTTAGGGAAGGAGGTAGAGGGAGGAGGTTTGATGGGCAGTCAGGATACTAACGATATATAGTAATGTCTCAGGTTTCTGAATGGGTTTTGTGATGTAATAATTGATACTGGCAGTATATACACATATCGTAGTCATACAGGAGAAAGTGACCAACTAACAAGACGTAAAATGTTCAGGAGGTCCATTTAAGTCACTTTTGCTTGGCAACAAAATAAACACCAATGCAGTTAGTCATTTTTACCAAGTCAATATATTATGCTTCCAAGTTTAAAATCCTCTGGCATTTTTTTCAGGGCAATATAAAGCTAGTAAGATATCAAATAGTCAATAAAACAATGCATTTGGTCACTTTCTCCTGTATGACTACGATATATAAATTTTCAATATTTATATTTATTTATTTAACCTTAATGTACAGAAAATAAATAAGTACATAAATTGGCGGGCTTGCTTGCTGAAAAGCAATGTCTTCCAACCAACCAAAAACAGACTAGTGATATCGGTCAAAACGTTTGATACCACAGAGGGGTTGGACTTCAATTAGTGTATGCCGTATATCGTAGTCATACAGGAGAAAGTGACCAAGTGCATTTTTTTACAAAAACGTGATCACTGACTATTTGATATCTTACTAGCTTAATATTGCCCTGAAAAAAATTGTTAAACAAATTTAACAATTTGTTGCCCTGAAAAAAATTGTTTAACAAATTTAGCAATTGAGGCGAATGTAGTTGGAAAAAGAAGCAGAGGACGACCGAGGAAAACTTGGCACAATCAGGTATGTCAAATACTTGAAAGCGGCCGGGTCAGGAGTCGTAATAATCGTCGGGTATGTATGAGGAGATGCATGAATGTAGAAGAGGCAAAGAGTGTTTGCAAAGACCGAGTGGTTTGACATTCGATTCTCTCTGCCTACCCCTGCGGGGAAGCGGCGTGATGGTTAGTTAGTTAGTTAAAAAATTGTAAATGATTTTAAACTTGGAAGTATAATATATCGACTTGTTGAAAATGACTGACTGCATTGATGTTTATTTTGTTGCCAAGCAAAAGTGACTTCAATGGCCCTCCTGAACCTTTTATGTCTTGTTAGTTGGTAATTAGTCTTGTTACTTTCTCCTGTACCACTACGATATGACTAGTTCCCTCAGGGTAAATGCCTGTAATCCTGCAGACAAGGTAGTGTAGCGGCCTTGCGGACGGACTCACCTCCGGCTTGAGCTTGCGCAGGTTCTGGTTGACGGTGGACACGAGCACGCGCACGGTGGCGTCGCCCTGCGTGACGCTGAACCCGCCCGCGTCAAGCTGCACGCGCACGGCCTCCGCCTTCGCCGCGCCCGGCGTCTGCGGACTCTTCAGTTCCTCCGTCACCTGAAGCACCCGCAATTATCTATTCATTCATATTCGAAGCAATAACTTTGCGTTACTGTGCAAAGGCAAAATCCCTTTCACTGCCTACACCGGGGAACTTCTAGAAAATTTGGTGATGGACTTACAGTCTTGTATTTATTTAGATTGGCAGTGACAGGTATATTGAAAGCTTTTAAATGTAAATTCACAGTAAAATCGGGATACAATTTTATACTGTTTTACATTTTCAATAAATTTTACAACTTAGTTCAATAAAAACAATTGCTTAGCAATAGCAGATCTGTCAGGAAGCCTAGATGCTTCTGTATCAGATCTGGGCATGCGGTGGGACAGCTTTCAATGTGCAAACGCAAATAGCCGCAAGTTAAAAACGGTAGTTTCGAGATAAACGAGTTTATTAAAACCCTTATCCGCACCCCAATGGTGCATAGGGCACTGCGTTATACAAACGCAGTGTTATCTTGATCGTTCACACTTGAAGGAAAGGTGATCAGCCCTCCGCTTCGGGTACCAGTCCAGGGTAATATTGAATAAATATTAGAGTGAAAAAATCACTTATATTTATTTGACCCCCCCTGGGAATCGAACCCGGGACCTCCAGAACGGTAGCCGAGCGTGCTGACCATTCAACTACAGAGGCGGACATACGAGTTTATAGTTAATTTAAAATTATGCTTTTTGCCGACACATGTATCAAATTAGTACACAATTAAACTCTAAGAAATAGCATTAAATTTAAATATTTGTGTAAATAATAATACAAATATTTCATTTAAAAATAAATAAAAATAAATAAAAGGAGGCGGACAAATAGATTTGCAATGCAAGTCAAATTTGGCCGCGGTCTGCCTACCTTGGCGGAGAGCCCCTCGACCGCTTCCTTCGTCGGCAGAGTCTTTAAAATGAACACCAGTTCGGCCACGTTATCACCCTTCACCATTGTCCCCTGCTTGAAGGCTCCGACATGCCTCACGGTTAGGAGTTGCTGCAAAAATTCAATTCACGCTTAATGTGCGAGTTCACGGGAGCCATCTATAGTTGTATTGAGAAAGCTAAACTAAAATATGAACATAGTCTTATGAATAAATATGAAGAGTCAATTAGTCTTACAAATAAATATGAAAAGTTAATGATTTTTACAATTAAAATATGAACCGTTAATGAGACTTACGAATAAATATGCACAGTTAATGAGACATACAAATAAATATGAGCAGTGAATGAGTCTTACAAATAAATAAGGACAGGTAATGAGACTTACAAATAAATATGAACTGTGAATGAGTCTTACAAATAAATATGAACAGTGAATGAGTTTTACAAATAAATAAGGACAGTTAATGAGACTTACAAATACAAATAAATATGAAAAGTGAATGAATCTTACAAATAAATATGCACAGTTAATGAGACTTACGAATAAGTATGAATAGTTAATGAGACATACAAATAAATATCCACAGTTAATGAGACTTACGAATAAGTATGAATAGTTAATGAGACTTCCAAATAAATATGCACAGTTAATGAGACTTACGAATAAATATGGGGAGTTAATGAGACTTACGAAAGCGGCAAAATCGCCCGGAGCCACCGCGAGGTTCTCGACCACCGACTCGATCTTGGTCACCAGGTTCAGGACCACCGTCTGCTCCTCGGGCGAGGGCGTCAGCTCCGTGTGCCGCTTCAGCAGGGCCTGGAAGGGCGTCCACAGTCGTCACAACATCCCAAGAAACGCTCCCGCAACACATTACATGTGGAGGTCCTCACAAAGAAGTTACATTTACAAATTTGCACAAAAAATCCTTTGAATTCAAATCTGTTCTGTTAACTGTATTCTATCGAAATCTTAATTAAAGTTTATGTTCTAATTTTAAATCAAACACAAATTAAAAAACAAGTAAAACGGTCAAGATAACACTGCGTTTGTATGACACAGTGCCCTATGCACCATTGGGGTGCGGATAAGGGTTTTATTATTATTATGACAAAATTACACACAAATATCCGCAGATGTCATGGTTATACATGTTACATCATACTAACTGACAGACGGACTTCGATACTATCCGATACTGTCCATACTCTTCAAGGAAAATTCGCACTGACGTTCATTTACGTCCATGCTCCTTGACTGGTTAAGTCACTTTTGCTTGGCAACGAAATAAACATCCATGCAGTTAGTCATTTCTACCAAGTCAATATATTATACTTCCAAGTTTAAAATCCTTTGGGATTGTTTTCAGGGCAATATTAAGCTAGTAAGATATCAAATAGTCAATGATCACGTTTTTGTAAAAAAATGCACTTGGTCACTTTCTCCTGTATGACTACGATATATACGGTATTTCGCCGTTTTTAAAATGATTACTTTTATCATGTATTTAGTTAAGAAACGATTTATTTTCCTAAACAAAAACGTTCAATGGGATTCATTGTGCCTTTTTGGTACTCTATAATACACGTGTGTCACATTATTCTTGAAATATATCGTAATATAAACAAATAAGATCGTAACATAAATAAATCAAAGCACGCATCGTGTGTCACTCTTACCCACTGGCGATGCGTAGCGTCGAGAGTGAGACAGATATAGGGCATGATTATGGCGCGGACTAATTACCGACCGCAAGAAAAATCAGGGATCTGTTCTTTTATTTATCCTTGTGATGTTACAAATTATTAGTCAGATATTTCAACAGATGTCATAAGGCCGAGGATTGACGTATTATTTTATCCAAAGTTCCACACCATGAAAAAATCCCTCCAAGTTGAACAGAGGTTCGAAACTTGGAGCAATGTAAAAACACAAACGGTTATGTCAGCCGCGTATGGGACATGTTTTATGAAAACACATACGGTTATGCGAGCCGCGTGGATCCGGTTAATAAACTCTCTAAAGAAATTAAATACAAGATATGAAAATTCTTAAGAAAAAAATTAATGGCCATTACATATAAATCTTAAAAAAAAATATAAAAAAGACTATTATACCATTAATTATATAAAACATAAAACCTTGAGTGTAAGTCCCTCTCCAAGCACAAGAGGTCAGTCTCTTTTTGGAGAGGCACAGAGAAGTTAAAACTATAAGTTTGCCATGTCGCTCACTCCTTTCAAGAACGTCATAAATAAAAAAAACTAGCTTATTCAGGAGAATGTTTTTAAAGTTTAAAAATATAATACAATGTTTTGAAAATAAATATCAACACACTTATTAAACATTTTACTGTGCAACAGATCTTTTTAAGTAAAACCTGAAGGTTTTTCCTCCATTTGAAAAATATTTAGTATATTTAAAAAAATAATTAAACGTAATACCTTCATAATTCATCGATTTAATACAAATAAAAAATTCACGTAAAAATAACATACTCCCCAGAGAAAGTCGGACGTCAATTTTTGTACTCCTGGAAAGGTTCACATATGTTAAATTAGATATTCCTCCCGTCTGACAAAGATTCATTGGCGGGTATATATGAACAGCTGCATCGGGTGGGTGGTAGGGATGAGCAGCGTGCGTACCTGCGTGAACTCCGTGTCGTCGACTGCGGGGCGCACGCGCGGGAAGGCGAGCTCGCACAGCGCCAGGTCGAAGGTGGGGCGCGGGGAGGGCCGCGGGAAGGGCGGCCGCGCCCCGCCCCGCCGGGGGCCCCGCCCGCCGCGCCCGCCTCGGGACATGCCTGCAACACCCCGCGTCATCAACATTTCTTCACACAAATATATTAAAATTTTTATTTATAACATAATACATTTGAAACATTTAAAATAATAATAATAATAATAAAACCCTTATCCGCACCCCAATGGTGCATAGGGCACTGCTTCATATAAACGCAGTGTTATCTTGATCGTTTACACATGAAGGAAAGGTGATCAGCCCTCCGCTTCAGGTACCAGTCCAGGGTAATATTAAATAAATATTAGAGTGAAAAAAGCACTAATATTTATTTGACCCCCCCCTGGGAATCGAACCCGGGACCTCCAGAACGGTAGCCGAGAGAGCTGACCATTACACTACGGAGGCGGACGGTGTTCTGCCCAGTAGCGGGTAAATATTAAGTTTAAAATATGCCGCTTTTGCTGGGATATAGTACATTTTCTGGGCATACCGAAAACATGCACAGCTGAAAATGGACAATTTTTGATAATTGACGTTGGTGAAAGGAGTGAGAGATATGTCTAACAAATGGAAAATATAATCCGCATGTATAAATCATAACCTCAAAAAACGGCGAAGATTTTCACTTCAGAACAAAAGAAAGTCTACAACTAACCTTGTAAAACGATTCAATTGTTTTCTGAAAAAAATTCAAGTATATTTTGTGCACTATATCAATTGCGTACATTATAATAACATCGATATCAAGAGAAAATGGCAGTCTAATGTATGGTAGGACGCCACATTTTCGATACCGGATTTGTCGAAAAATCAACGTATTTCACGGAATCGAAGCGTTTTTAAATGTGTCCTGAGGATAATATTACATTGTTGTGCGCTTACTTACTGTTAGAAATGGTTAAAACTCGTAGAAAACACGTAAATCGCACAAACGACGCCGGCAGAGTCGCTGTGGAAAATATTTGACAGCGGAAAACGAAGCTACTTTTCCATAGATAAATTATAAATATGTTTTGATATTATGTATTATATTACCTTATATTTTGATATGGGCGAGTTTTTAATGAAATTTCAAGTGATTGTCGCGTTTCAAAGCGTGTTTCAATAAGGATATTAAATAAATATACGTTAACTTGTTGAGAGAAATGGTTGAAACGCGTAAAAAGCACTTAAATTCACAAATATAATGCCGGCACGTAAATTGACAGCGAGAAGCTCAACAATTTTGCATAGACAACAAAATAATAAAATAATGGGATGAGAGTACTTACCTTATTTTTAAAACGGGGTTTGTAGTATATTCTTTAAGTTACTTATTTCGCAGCTTCCGACGTGGTAGGCAGAGAGAATAAAACACGACACCAATCTGTCTTTGCAAACGAACTTTACCTCTTTCACATTCATGAATCTCCTCAATTCCTGTTATTAAATTTTCATTCAATACATTCAATTTTCTTCTTCAAACCCACATCTGCAGCTGATGGTGCATAGGGCACTGCATCGCATCGACACGCTATCTTGATCGTTACTGACACGAAGGCAAAGTGATCACTCTTGCGCTTCAGGGACCAGTTCAGGGTAATATTAAATAAATATGAGAGTGTAAAATCACTAATATTTATTTTTACTAACGACTGGGAATCGAGCCCGGGACCTCCAGTACGGTAGCCAAGCGTGTTGACCATGACACTACCGAGGCGGACAAACCTGCTCCTCATACAGAGAAGAAGATTCATCTCTGTATTGTTCGTCATTTATGAGAGCTGTGACCCTTGTAAAAGCAGTAACTCTTCCTCATACATACCCCCCAATTATTACAACTCCTGGCCTTACCACTTTCAAGTATTTGAAATCCTTGATTAAGCCAAGTTTTTCTTGATCTTCAAGTTTCGAAATTGAACCAGATATATAGAAGTTCCAAGAATTTGAATAGTGTGGTTGTCAATCATGGGTAAAGTTACACGTGTGTAAAGTAATTACTCAACAAAAAAAAAATGTTTTCTGATAGTCAAGTATTTTTTGTATTTTATATTAACACTATTATTCTAGTTCTATTTATAATACCTATACCCTTATACCTTTTATTATGACTAAATTATATTGTATACCCACACAGAGGCCATGCCTTTGTGGGATATTTTTTTGTATTTATATTCATATTTTTTTGTATTTGAATTTATGTCATGTAATGCAAAAGAATTTAAAATAAAGAAAAAAAAAACACAGCCTATGACGGTCGTAAGCTCCCTAAATGCCCAGACCTCCATATTCCTCTTCATATATGTTTCCTTCATTCATTCAAACCCTTATCCGCACCCCAATGGTGCATAGGGCACTGCATCATATAAACGCAATGTTGTGTATTTGTTATTTGTTTTTTTTTTTAAGTAGGTTCATTCATTAAACCCTTATCCGCACCCCAATGGTGCGTAGGGCGCTGCGTCATATAAACGCAGTGTTATCTTGATCGTTTACACATGAAGGAAAGGTGATCAGCCCTTCGCTTCACGTACCAGTCCAGGGTAATATTGAATAAATATGACAGTGAAAAAATCACTAATATTTATTTTACCCCCCTTGGGAATCGAACCCGGGACCTCCAGAACGGTAGCCGAGCGTGCTGACCATTACACTATGGAGGCGGACAAAATAAATGAAATAAATAAATTGATAAATAAAACGCAAATAAATAAAAATACCTTTCATTTAGTAAAATCTTATATTTCGATAACAAAATAACATTTTTTTGTACAAGTTTTGTATAAATAGTGAAGGTACTTATTCTATAAACAATAAAAATGACAAATTTAAAAATAATTAATATCAAAACCATATTATAACAGAAAATTACTGATTAAAATAGCACTAATTTAACATCAAACTCCTTTCACTTAATTCACAAATTAATAATATCTATATATATATATATATATATATATATATATATATATATATATATATATATATATATATACACATATATATATATATATATATATATATATATATATATATATATATATATAAATATATTTCTTTTTTTTTCATTCAAACCCTTGTCCGCACCCCAATGGCGCATAGGGCACTGCATTATATAAAGGCATTGTTATCTTGATCGGTAACACACGAAGGAAAGGTGATCAGCCCTCTGCTTCAAGTACCGGTAAATTTTCGGTTGTGCATGTTTTCGAAATGCCCAGAAAATGTACAAATGTACAATCCCAGCAAAAGCGACATATTTTTAGCTTAATATTTACCCGCAACAGGGTAGGAAATGTTGTTTTTGCATTTTGAAGAAAAGGTATTTTTTAATTTTTTTTTTAAATCCTAAATATTTTTCAAATACAGAAAAAATCTTCAGGTTTTGACTAAAGAGATCTGTTGCAAAGTAAAAAGTTCAATAAGTGGCTTGATATTTATTTTTAATACATTTTATTATATTTTTTAATTTAAAAACGTTCTCCTGAAAAATCAAGTTTTTTTAATTTATGACGTTAGATCGTTTTTAAAGTTTAAAAATATATTAAACTGTATTAAAAATCAATCAAGCCACATATTGAACTTTTTACTGTGCAACAGATATTTTTAGGTAAAACCTGAATGTTGTTTCTCCATTTGAAAAATATTTAGTATATTTAAAAAAAATACTTAAACAATACCTTTTCTTCAAAATGCCAAAATAACTGTAGCGGGTAAATATTAGGTTAAAAATATGCCGCTTTTGCTGGGATATAGTACATATTCTGGGCATTCCGAAAACATGCACAACTGAAAATTGTCGATTTTTGATGTATGACGTTGTTGAAAGGAGTGAGTGATATAGCAACACTGAGCGCAAGGCCACAAGCGAGCAGTTGCGTTCTAAACGAGCACTGATCGCGGTCAGTCAGCGATGCTGTAACACCGTAACGTAACATGCTCGCCGCGAGCGATGTTACGAAGTTACGTTACTACGAAATGCTCCGGTCAGTCACCACCCTAATAAACAAATAGGCAAATTCATCCTTATTTTCAGGTTTTCTGGAAATTTTACAAATCCTGGAGTTCCAAAAAGTCTCTGATTGTTTCGTGGAGTGTCTGACCAGTCTATATTATCAACATCCCCGGCAGAATCATCTTCAGAACCACTAATAGCCATTTGCATACCCCAAGGACCTCTTATAGGATGGGTGGCCAACATTTTCAGTAGCCGGGTCAGATTTTAGAAATGAGAAATCCTACCTTACCAAAACAACGTATTTAACAAAGGCGAATTCGGAAAAAGAAAATGATGAATGAAAATATTGATTATATCGGGCGTTATAATCACAAAACGAGTCTTACACAATCCGTTATGGGTTAAGCATGTTAAATTAGACATTCCTCCCGAGTTATAAAACCCCATTTGACGATCGTTCATTGATTAATACATATCCACTTGCTATTTGGAGCATATGGCGGCCACAAACTGTCTCCAGGGTCTTCTACAACATCTCTAGCATCCTTCCAAGTCGTGTCCTCATCTAGCTACTGATGAATTCTCAGCAGTTGACGGGAGCTTGATGCCTTGTAAAGAGGCAAGCTTGATGGCAGCTCTCGGGAGGTATGTGGAGACATGGCCTAGCTAATTGAATGGCCTCTTTCTGCCTACAGTTGTAACTATGGGTTGCTGCGTCCTATGTTCCTCACAAACTCTGATCACCGTCAAGTCTAATTTTATTTTGCTCAAGGATCAATTCTTGCAGTGATATCTTGAGTGTTAATCAGAAGGCAAGGTGGCCAGTCTTGCGCTACTGGAAACAGTCTAGGACGGTGTTGAATAAACATACTGACTAACCATCACGCCACTCTCTGCAGGGTAGGCAGAGAAGAAAGAACACACCAATCTGCCTATACGAACATTTTGCCTCTCACATTCCCGCATCTCTTCATACATTGCTGACCACGTGCAAGTATTTAAGTTACTCAATCACGACAAGTTTTCCTCAGTCTTATTCTGCATCTACTTTGTTTAAACATTCTCTCATCACTCATTGCTTCCACATGCCCAAACCATCCCAAGCCGCCTTCCTTAGTTTGCTGGATAGTGCTCATCTCAGCCTTGCACCCTTTCCTTATGTCACCATTGGAACATCTACCATACATGGTCTTGCCGCACTGAGCGATGGCATCCCGACTGCATCCAGTCTACTCTCATCCTGCCCAAACCATCCCAAGCCGCCTTCCTTAGTTTGCTGGATAGTGCTCATCTCAGCCTTGCACCCTTTCCTTATATCACCATTGGAACATCTACCATACATGGTCTTGCCGCACTGAGAGATGGCATCCCGACTGCATCCAGTCTACTCTCATCCTTCCCAAACCATCCCAAGCCGCCTTCCTTAGTTTGCTGGATAGTGCTCATCTCAGCCTTGCACCCTTTCCTTATATCACCATTGGAACATCTACCATACATGGTTTTGCCACACTTAAAAATCGTATCGCGACTGCATCCAGTCTACTTTCATCCTTCTTTTGCCAGCTACACTTTTAAAATTAAATTCAAATCCCTTTTATTCAGTTAAAATTCTAATTATATAGGATAAATATTTTTTATAAAATACTTAAAATATGTAAAATTATTGGCACTTTATTTTTTAACAGTATTGCACTTGAAAATGACTATAGATCTACGATGGCACGATTTTTTATACATATATTTTGACACAATTATTACGATACCAAAAAGGCACTGATGGGCATTTTTCTCCCCGGCTTGTTTCAACCTTCCCCTCCCGGTGACATGTTTTACTACAACTCGACTTTTCAAATGAGAATATCAATATAAAACATGATATTTTAATTAATGTTTTACTTAGTAAATACCACTATTTCTTAAAATCTACTGTGACACGTGTTTCGATGCATTCCGCATCATTTTCAAACACCGTATGTGAAGCTAATTCTAAATTTTATAGTTGGGTCCTTGGGACGTTGAAGGTTGAAGAGGGGGTAGTGGCTGTTTTTTATTTTTATTTATTAATTTAATTTTTATTTCTTATCAGAGGGAACATAGACAATAGGGGGGAGGCTTTAGTCATTGTCATATTTTTAATTATGGGTTTATTGTTATTTATATTCTTATTCTTATTCAGACAGTTGGTAGAATTCTGTATTGAATTTTTGGGTAATATATCCAAAATTAAACAAGGGAACAAAGTGAATGGTACACTGAAATCAGTTATAGCAAATAAAAACCTATCAGCGGATGCTAAACTGGCAGTGCACAACGGAGTCCCGGTTCCAACTCTAATGTATGGAAGTGAAACATGGAGTTGGCAAAAGAACGATGAAAGCAGACTGAATGCAGACGAAATGCGATCTCTCAGAAGAATGTGCGACAAAACGATGTATGATAGATGTGCGAATAGTTAAATAAGGAAGGAATGCAAAGCTGAGATAAGCATTATCGATAAAATTAAGAAAAGTGTGTTGAGATGGTTTGGACACTTAGAACGAATGAGTGAGGAAAGAACGGTAAAACAAATTTATGAGGCGAATGTTAACGGGAAAAGAAGCAGAGGGAGACCGAGAAAAACATGGCACGATCAGGTATGCCAAATACTTGAAAGTGGTCAGGTTAGGAGTCGTAACAATTGGCGGGTATGTATGAGGAGATGCATGAACGTGGAAGAGGCGAAGAATGTTTGCAAGGACAGAGTGGTGTGGCGCTCTATTCTCTCTGCCTACCCCTGCGGAGAAGCGGCGTGATGGTTAGTTAGTTAGTTTTATATTCTTATGAATTTCTAATGTTTCAAAATGTTGCAGTTTATTTACTAAGTAAAACATTAATTAAAATTGATAGATTTTACCACAAAGTGACTGCCGAATCAATTAATAAAATATAATAGATACGGGTTCACAATCTTTGTATTATTCCGTAATATAATCACTTATCACACGAAAGCATTATAATATAAAGTTACTCATTAGCAGCGACGGAAATAAATAATTTGTAAAAAAATCCGGGATAAAATCACCAATACACATACGTTCTTCCTGTCATTATACGCGCATGTCGTGACGTGTTTACTGCGCCAGTAGTGCCCAGATCGTCTTGCGCGGCGGTCGTGTCGCTAAGCTAGCTATTGCGGCTACTCACTATGTATTTTTTTCTCTTTTTCAGATACTTTACCAGAGCTAACATTACAAAATTGTTACATTTCACCTTCAACTATGGTCAATAAAAGCAACATTTAGGGAATATTCACATTTTTCCCGTTTTTAAACCAAATTTTCATATAGTGTATAAAATACATATCACCAGTGCACGCGGAAGCTTATAGCAACGTAAGGGAAGGGTCAACTTGGCAAAAAGACCCAAACGTACCATATAAATAAATGGCACATCAGAATATGCGTACGCCTGAGTTCGTTTCTATGGTTTACGACCAGTTTATACCCCCATTCCATAGAGAGAAGATATCTGCGGAATAATCTATGGATTTATTGGAATAATGATGCATACGGCACTATATATATATATTAAAATCTAAAATCACAGATCTGCGCGTAAAAAATGTTTTTTTTATTCTTTCTCCGACTCTTGTCCGAACCCAATGGTGCATAGGGCACTGCATCAAACAGATGGCAAGGAAAACATATTTCTTTCGACTATAATATATGTATATACACATAATGTCACATTGTCTTTTCCAAATAGCTTACATAAGAACGGCGCCGTGACAAAATACTAAACTTATAGGTGCGCCGCGGGCTGAAAAAGATCGGGAACCCCTGGTTAAAATGATTTTAAAATTAAGCAAAGATTTAGCCGGTTTTGAAAAACATCACGTTTGATAGCTGTTTGGGATTTAAATTTACGAAAAAAATTGAAACAGAATTATAAACTAGTCAATTTTTAAATCAACAAGTTCGTCCAGCTCCGTAGTGTCGTGATTAGCGAGTATGGCTACTTAAATAACAACATCACCCTTGCCTTCGCATGGTTTACAGTCGAGATAAAACTAGATACGATGCAGTGCCCTATGCGCCATTGGGTTGCGGTCTTCGGTCTTTTTCTTCTAAGTACAGTATATTTGTACCCGACCAATATCTGTACCCGACGGATTCTCCAGTTCTTTGGACACGTTGCGCGTGGCCTCAAGGATAGCCTGGAACGACTAGTTGTGATGGGTAGCCTGGAGGGGAAGAGAGGGAGAGGAAGATCCCCACACGATGGGCCGATCAAATTAAGGCAGCAGCAGGCACCTCGGTGGTTGGAGCGCTACGTGCAGCGCAGGCAAGGGATAACTGGAGAAGAGTCATTGCTTCTGCAAGGCTCACAGCCCTCAGCAATGAGGAATAAGACGAAGAAGAGACAGTATATTTTTTACGAAGCATTGTTATATTGATCGTTGATAGCATCAGTGCAAGCTAGATGAATTTGGGGAGTGTGGTTTACATATTGGAGCTGGACTTGGAGAGAGAGACACGTTGTGCTCATCACGTCTCTCTCTCTCTCCTTCTATATCATTCTCTCAGACATTACACATCCCTGTTTTACACCTTTAGAGATGCTGAACCAAGATGATAATGAGCAGTTACTGTCTCGCAAATATTAAAATAAAAATAAAAACCTTTTTTCAATGTCTATGTCCATGTATTACATGTATTTCAATCTCGAAAAAGAATTTTTTTTTGCCGTTAAGTGTTAAATTTTAGGCCGTAAATCGAAAACGTGCCTTTATTGAAGGGGCCGTTATAGCGAAATGCCGGATAAAGAGCGGTCGTATAGCGAGGTATGGGTGTATATGTATACATGTTTTTAGTGCGCGCGAAACTAAGGTTCAGACGTTTTGATAGGTATATTAGCACCGTCGCCCTCACGTTTCCAGGTATGAAATCGTGCTATCAATGTGGCGCTATTTTGTACGATTTAACCACACTCGTGATCGCAGTCTTGCTAGGAACCTAAATATACCAACGGACATAACTTCATATGTATTCTTTTTTTGACATCTCATCAAAGATGAAGAAGAATATAGAAGTCTGGGCATTTACGGGGCTAATCCACCAATTCTACCCATTATTGACAACCTCACTATTCAAATTCTTGGAAGTTCTATATATATATATATGTACCAATTTAGAAACATTGTTCTTGAATGAATAGAACTTCACTAGAGACATCTATTGGTGAGATGAAAAGAAGCTTTTTATTGAGCAGAAACTCTTATATCAGTATGTGAGGTCCGAATCCTGGATTATAATCACATACATGAGAAGCGCCACAAAACATCATTTTCATTTTTATTATTTTAGCTTATAATTTGACCAGTTAATTTATTTACAACATTTTGAGTGTGTCCAAATACTTGGTCGTCAGCCCCGTAAATGCCCAGACTCCCATATTCTTCTTCATCTTTGATGAGATGTCAAAAAATAATATGAAAACTAACTCCTCTAATTGGAGATAATCCAGATTTGTGAACAAGTATTTGGACACACTCAAAATGTTGTAAACTTCATATGTAGCTTATATATAATACACTAACAATAACTCTTATCTGTACTAAATGGTGCTCAGGGCACTGGACCGTTTGTTTGAATTTTTAATTATATAAAGGCGAGGCGATCAGTCGCTTCAGGTACGAAACAGGTGTAATAATAAATCATTAATGCTATAGGTATCTCAACATGATATGAAGCATGTATCGTTCCTCTTTATATGAAAGAAGATGCAAGTCTGAGCATTCCAGGGCTTACGACCTGGCATTCGGCTGGCTTAAGCGATCGCTTTACACGCTTGTGTAACGTTCACCATTCTGCCCATTATTTATCGTCCATAATGCATTAATTATTGAAACCTGTTTATTTCTCACTCCTTTCAAGAACGTCATAAATCAAAAATAGTCAATTTTCAGTAGTGCGTGTTTTCGGAATGCCCAGAAAATGTACTATATCCCAGCAAAAGCGGCATATTTTTAACTTAACATTTACCCGCTACAGGGCAGAAAGTGTTGTTTTTGCATTTTGAAGAAAAGGTATTGTTTAATTATTTTTTTTAAATATCCAAAATATTTTTCAAATGGAGAAAAAACATTCAGGTTTTACCTAAAAAGATCTGTTGCACAGTAAAAAGTTCAATAAGTGGCTTGATATTTATTTTTAATACATTGTGTTATATTTTTAACTTTAAAAACGTTTTCCTGAAAAATCAAGTTTTTTTTATTTATGGCGTTCTTGAAAGGAGTGAGTGATATGTGTGTAATGGTCTCGGAACCTTCCGCATGCGGGTACGATTTCTGATAGGTTTGAAAGTATGGCCGATTATAGCGCCGCCAGTTCAGAAATTGGTGAAGTGCCCTGGGATGCTTACAGATAGTTGTTTCATATCAAGTTAAGATACGTATCATAATAAATTAATCACTAATATTTATTTTGACGTCACTGGGAATCGATCCCGAGACCTCTAGTTCGGCAATTAAGTGGTTTAACCACTGCGCTACGGAGGCTGACGTTGCTAAATGTGGGGTATGAGCAATTTGATGTGACATCTATGAAAACAGCTAAAATCTGGGCGTAAAGCTGTTTGGGCAATATAAGAGATTCATAAATAAGAACCCGTCACTTGGCTCCGTAAGTAGCTTCTGAGGCGTCCATTTCAAAGGCAGCTTTGTAAAGTTGCTTCCGGGTATGATGAAGTTGGTGGTGCCACCAAAGCACGTCCACAGGACTGCTTCTGAGGCGTCCATTTCAAAGGCAGCTTTGTAAAGTTGCTTCCGGGTACGATGAAGATGGGGGTGTCACCAGGGCACGTCCACAAGACTGCTTCTGAGGCGTCCGTTTCAAAGACAGCTTTGTAAAGCTGCTTCCGGATATGATGAAGTTTGAGGTGCCACCAGGGCACGTCCACAGGACTGCTTCTGAGGCGTCCATTTCAAAGGCAGCTTTGTAAAGTTGCTTCCGGGTACGATGAAGATGGGGGTGTCACCAGTACGGCACGTCCGGGGGACTGTTCTGCCAGCTGGAGTACTCGGACCACAGCGCCGGCCGGTAGCTGGCGGCCGCGGCCGGCGGAGGGGAAGGCGACCTGGCGGGGTCCTTGCGGCACACCGTGTAGTTGGCGCCGCCATTGCTGTCCCAGTGCTCCGCGTCGCGGCACCGGAAGCGCACGCAGAAGTCCAGCCGCCCCGAGTGCACGGGCAGCGGCACGCGGAAGGTGAAAGTGTCGTAGATCGTGTAGGCCCCGGTAGCGACCGCGGGGGCGTCTACGTACGAGCAGAAGGCGTCCTCGGACGTGTGCCACGCGTCGGCCGTCCACCGCACCAGAACCTCCTTCTCGAAGTCTATGTTCTTCACCTTAACCGTCCCGGTGAGGAAGCCCTCCTTCTGCCGCACGATGACGTTCTCCAGCGACACGCCGTCCTCGTCGATCCGCCGCCGGAAGTCCACGTAGTCGGAGGCCGGCTGTGCGAAGGCCAGCTCCCACGCGGCGGGCGCGGGCGCCGCGGCCGGCGCGGGCCGCAGCGACCAGTGCGGCGGCACGTGCGACGGCTCGCGCATGACGCGCACGTGCGTCAGCGCGAGCCCGTGCGCGTCCGCGAACACGACGCGCTTCTTGGCGCCGGCCGCCGGCCCGGGGCGCAGGCAGGGGCGCGGCTGCGGCGCGCGCGCGCCCAGCGCGGGCGCCGAGTGCCGCGAGTTCAGCGGCCGGTGCACGCTGCGCAGCAGCGGCGCGCTGTATTCGGCCAGGAATCCCGCCGGCGGGCTGTGCCCGTACGTGGGGAAGTTGTGCGAAGCCAACATGGCGGGGTCTTTCCTTACTTTAATCTCCCTGATTGATAATTCTTATTTTTTTAGATTGGCAGTGACACAAAGGACATCGAATGCTATCAGATGTACTCGTAAATTCACAGGGGTACAATTTTATTTCACATTTTCTATAACAATTTAAGTTCACAAAATAAAATAGCTTCGCGAGAGAAGGTCTGTCAGGAAGCCTAGATGCTCCTGTTTCAGATCTGGGAATGTAGTTGGAAGCTTCAATTACTTTATCTCCCAAACTTGACTTGTCTCTCTCGTGATCTTCTACATCCGTTCTATCCTGATCAACATGATAAAATCGGTACTATCAGTTCTGGAATTTTATCTTAGTTCAATGTCATCTCATCGTTGGCCGAATTTGGTAAGTAAAGTCGTGTAAAAAGACTCTAAACAGGTCCATCGAAGCTGCAATCTTCGATCTTGATTCAAGTCAGCGACATCTGAAAAGAATGAAATAAATTTCATCAGAAACTAGTTGCACACTTATATATATATATATATATATATATATATATATATATATATATATATATATATATATATATATATATATAATATATATATATATATATATATATATATATATATATATATATATATATATATATATATATATTTTCGTCCGCCTCCGTAGTATAATGGTCAGCACGCTCGGCTACCGTTCTGGAGGTCCCGGGTTCGATTCCCAAGGGGGGTAAAATAAATATAAGTGATTTTTCACTGTCATATTTATTCAATATTACCCTGGACTGGTACCTGAAGCGGAGGGCTGATCACCTTTCCTTCATGTGTAAATGATCAAGATAACACTGCGTTTATATGACGCAGTGCCCTATGCACCATTGGGGTGCGGATAAGGGTTTTATTATTTTATTATTATTATATATATATATATATATATATATATATATATATATATATATATATATATATATATATATATATATATATATATATATATATATATATATATATATATACATATATATATACACATATACACATATACATATACATATACATATACATATACATATACATATACATATACATATACATATACATATACATATATATATATATACATATACATATACATATACATATACATATACATATACATATACATATACATATACATATACATATACATATACATATACATATACATATACATATACATATACATATATATATATATATATATATATATATATATATATATATATATATATATATATATATATATATATATATATATATATATATATATATATATATATGTCAAATGTTACCTGTTTTAAAGAAAAAGTTGCGAATTAAAGAATATTATAATAATAAAATAATAAAACCCTTATCTGTACCCCAATGGTGCACTAGGGCAATAGGGCACTGCATCATATAATCACAGTGTTATCTTGATCGTTAACACACGAAGGAAAGGTGACCAGCCCTCCGCTTTAGGTACCAGTCCAGGGTAATATTGAATGAATGAAATTTGATATATATATATATATATATATATATATATATATATATATATATATATATATATATATATATATATATATATATATATATATATATATCCTTGAATGGACTCATGATCCAATCCTAACGTGATTCCAATAAGAAAAAGTGACAATGACAATTGTAATTTAAAGACATATAGGGTCCGCCATCTAAAGTTTTTTTTTTCAACTAGTGCTTATTTCGTGAATGGTAACACTTAGCTCATGTCTGATTTGACAGATAATTAGTTTTATCCTTCCGCTGAGCGAATATGGTTGTGTATACGCTTGAACAACGCTGGGAAATATTGCGACATTCGACTTACAGAAGATGCCGATTTTGCCAAAAAAATCATCTTTTCGGATGAAGCTCATTTTGATCTTGGCGGGTATGTAAACAAGCAAAATTGTCGTATTTGGGGCACAGAAAACCCGCACGCATACATTGAAAAGCCGGTACACCCAAAACAAGTCACTGTTTGGTGCGGATTTTGGTCCAGAGGCATAATTGGGCCATTTTTCTTTGAAAATGAGCAAGGAGTGGCCGTTAGTCAATGGCGATCGTTATCGGGCCATGTTGAACGGATTTTTGTTCACAAAAATTGAAGAGGAGGATATTGGCAACATTTGGTTTCAACAGGACGGCGCTACGTGCCACACAGCCGAAGCTACACTCGATGTTTTGCGCCCCATTTTCAAAAAAAAAATGTTATTTGGCGGACCCTTTATTTATATTCTTACTAAATTTTCACAAATATTTCGATTTTATTTTATGATAGATCTAGGCGGCCCGTGATTAAATGCAGGAATCAAGTTGTGGTAGGGTGGCCTCTGACCTAACCATTGGATCACGAACCGGCAAATATTAAATTATATTTGATGTAAAATTGTACATACTCGTATAACATGCGGAACCATGAATGAAAGAATAAATTTCCGAGGCGAATGTAGTGGGAAATAGAAGCAGAGGAAGACTGAAGAAAACTTGTCATGATCAAGTATTTCAAATATTTTAATATTTGTTGCATAAGGTAAACCTAAAAAAAATACATAGCTGTTAAAACAGGTCTTTTTAGGGCCTTTGCCAAAAAATCTCAGAAATTAAAACCATCGACATATATTTTTACATTAATTGTAAACAGTCCTTTTAGGGCCTTTTTATATTCTCAATATAACAACCTCTCTTAGGACTATTAGATTTAAATACGTAAATTTGTAAATAATTCAATATCAGACCTTTAATTACACATTAAAACTCACGAATTACACATTGAAATTCATAAAAAACTCATATGTACATATATTTTTACATAAGACATAAGTGCCCTTTTAAGGGCCTTTGAATATTCACAACATAACAGCCTCTATTAGGACCAATCGAGTTTAGCAAATAATGTATAAATATTATAATAATTAAATACCAACCTGCCAAAATTATAAAATATCACGCGACGCGGAGTCAGAAATAAAAATTATTTACATATATTTTAATATAGGTTATAACAGACCTTTTTAGGACCTTTCAATTTTTACAATAAAACGGCCTCTCTTAGGACCAATCGAGTGTAATAAATAATAGATAAATATTGCAGTTTGGACCTTCAATTATACAAAGTGCTAACCTGTCAGAAATATCATGTTAAAATTCGTGAAAAATCTCAAAAATAAAATAAATTTATATTAATTTTCATGTAAGTTATAACAGCCCTTTCTAGGACCTTTTAGTATTTACAATATAACGGCCTCTCTTAGGAGCAATCGAGTTTAATAAATAACATATAAATATTGCAAATTTAGACCTTCAATTATATAAAGTACTAACCTGCCAAAATTATCAAGTAGAAACTAGCGAAGAGTCAGAAGTAAAAAACCATTTACATATATTTTTAACACATCAGAGAAAAAATATTTGGAAGAGATACGGGCACAAGTAATCACTTTGAATACCACTTTTTTAATCACTTCATCCAGAACTTGTACATCACACAAGATGCCGAACAAAAACGCGGTTTTTACAAAGTTGTATAATTTATTTTAAAATATTCCTAGCTTTTTTATTAATTCGTCTATGAATTAACAAAAAAACACGTCTTGGATGTAATTTTTCGCTGTCGTCATGTAGAGTTAGCGAACGGATGACGTCTGACGAACGATTGCCGAACCGCCGACCGACCCGCCGACCAAGCTGCTACTGAACGAGTGCCAGAACGGAATCAGTGATGTGCAGCGACCGCCGGTCACGGTTACCCGATAATTCGGTTTTCTTAGTGACTGCATAACCGTTCTTTCGGATAATTCGGTTATCTTAGTGATTGCATAACCGTTCTTTGGGATAATTCGGTTATCTTAGTGACTGCATAACCGTTTATTCGGATAATTCGGTTTAATTAGTGACTGCATAACCGTTCTTTCAGATAATTCGGTAATCTTAGTGACTGCATAACCGTTCTTTGGGATAATTCGGTTATCTTAGTGACTGCATAACTGTTTTTTCGGATGATTAGGTTTTCTTAGGACTACATAACCGTTCTTTCGGTTAATTCGGTTATCTTATTGACTGCATAACCGTAATTTCGGATAAATTCAGCGAGTGTTTTTGCCTAGAATTTTCACTCATGAATTACATGAAATCATAGTAACTTATGTTACTATAATTTCATGCAATTCATGAGTGAAAATTCTAGGCAAAAACATGATGTATGTATGATTTTGATTCTTGATCTTACCCAGGAAGTGAATTTAAGCGGATATATAAAATTCACTCCACTATTTATCGGTTATACGCGTAACCGATTATTTGCACGATAACCGGTCATCGCTATCGATCATGTTGACCTGCCAGCCATTCACGTCACAAGTTCGAAGACGACATTGGCGCCAGTGCATATAAATAGATATCTCTACCTATTTCTTACGCAGCACATCACTAGTACATGTACAGTATTTGCGATCTGAAGTCGTAAAGCAAACACCGCCCAGAATAGACGAGAATGATTGCAAAAATAGGCACTTGGAAGATGATTTTAAATAGGCACTTGGATGATGACACTAGTTCGTTGAAATTTTGACTGAATTTGGGGTCTAATCTCGCCTTAAAACCTTGGCAATTGCTTAGCGATATTTCATCAAGAATTGCCAAATAAAGCATTGATTTATATATATATATATATATATATATATATATATATATATATATATATATATATATATATATATATAAATATTTATATATATATATATATATATATATATATATATATATATATATATATATATATATATATATATATATATATAATAATAATAATAAAACCCTTATCCGCACCCCAATGGTGCATAGGGCACTGTGTCTTATAAACGCAGTGTTATCATAATCGTTTTACTTATGAAGGAAAGGTGATCAGCCCTCCGCTTCAGGTACCAGTCCATGGTAATATTGAATAAATCACATATATTTATTATTACCCTCCTTGGGAATCGAACCGGGGACCTCCAGAACGGTAGCCGAGCGTGCTGACCATTACACTACGGAGGCGGAATATATATATATATATATATATATATATATATATATATATATATATATATATATATATATATATATATATATATATATATATATATAAAAAAGGCCTTTTCAGCACCTTTAAATATTAACAATTTAATGGGCTTCTTTTAGGACCAATTGAGTTTAATAAATAATACATACTTAAATATTGTAATAGAGCTTTAATTAAATACCAACCTACCAAAATTATCGAGTAGTAACTCACGAAAAATCTCAGAAATAAAAACCACATACATACATATATTTAATATAAGTTATAACAGCCCTTTTAAGGACCTTTTACTAATTACAATATAACGGCCTCTCTAAGGACCAATCGAGTTTAATTAAGACCTTCAATTTTATACCGTACTAAAGTATATATATATATATATATATATATATATATATATATATATATATATATATATATATATATATATATATATATATATATATATATATATATATATATATATATATATATATATATATATATATATATATATATATATATATATATATATATATATATATATATATATATATATATATATATAGATTTAGTTCATAAGGGATCAAGTCACTTGGAGACCCCATCACTGATAAGAATTCATAATATCAGTAGACATAGTATTTATGGATTCACAAATGAGTGCTTCACTTGAAATTCACGTGCTTCTAGTGTGCTTGGTGCGTGTCTATTATCAGGGACGAGTGCGGGAATGCGACTCCGAGCTCCCTAGCCGCAACGCTATTGTAACCTATCTTAACTTCACCTTTTCCTGTTCTTTGCAAACAATCTTCGCCTCTTCCAAATTCACGCAAATCCTAGTGTACATACCCGCGGATTATGCCCACTCCTGACCTGATCACGCCCAAGCATCTGAAATATATCAGGTCATGCCAAGTTTTTTTCGGTTTTCTTCTGCTCCGTTTGCCAAATACGTTCACCCCATATGCATATTTGTTTTACCTTTCTTTACTCACGCATTCGTTCCACGTGTCCAAACCTTCTTGAAACTTCAACTTCAACTTGAACTTCACTAGAGACATCTATTGGTGAGATGTAAAGAAGCTTTTTATCAAGCAGAAACTCTTATATTAGTATGTGAGGTCCGAATCCTGGATTATAATCACACACATGAGAAACGCCAGAAAATATCATTTTCATTTTTATTATTAAGCTTATAATTTGACCAGATAATTTATTTACAACATTTTGAGTGTGTCCAAATACTTGTTCACAAAATCTGAACAAAATCTTGTTCTAGTGAAGTTCTAGTGATTCAAGAACAAGGTTTCTAAATTGGTTCATATATATAGAACTTCCAAGAATTTGAGTAGTGTGGTTGTCAATAATGGGTAGAATTGGTGAATGTTACACGTGTGTAAAGTGATCACTTAGACCAGCCTATGACGGTCGTCAGCCCCGTAAATGCCCAGACTTCCATATTCTTCTTCATCTTTGATGAGATGTCAAAAAATAATATGAAAATAACTCCTGTAATTGGAGATAATCCAGATTTTGTGAACAAGTATTTGGACACACTCAAAATGTTCTACATAGTTATACTTTATGACAGTTTATTTATTTAAATTGTTTTATTTTTAGATTACTTAGGTGGAAACCGTCTCCGCCTCCGTAGTGTAATGGTCAGCACGCTTGGCTACCGTTCTGAAGGTCCCGGGTTCGATTCCCAGGGGGGGTAAAATACATAAAAGTGATTTTTTCACTCTAATATTTATTCAATATTAGCCTGGACTGGTACCTGAAGCGGAGTGCTGATCACCTTTCCTTCATGTGTAAAACGATCAAGATAACACTGCGTTTATATGACATAGTGCCCTATGCACCATTGGGGTGCGGATAAGGGTTTTATTATTTATTATTATTAGTTTTAAATTGTACCAGAAGATGAAAACATCTGCGTTTATATGACATAGTGCCCTATGCACCATTGGGGTGCGGAAAGGGGTTTTATTATTATTATTAGGTGGAAACCTATAGTTGGAAATGTTTTTTTTGTATTTTACCATATTATGTTATTTTTGTCGAAATATTCTGTTGGTTTCCCAATTAAAAAAATAATCCAGGATTCGGACCTCATATACAAATAAATAGAGTTCCTGTTCAATAAATATTTTATATTGATATTCTCATATTTACGTCGAGTCGTAGTAAATACATATCACCAGGAGGAAAAGGTACTTAGTATGTAGTCTTAAGCACGCTATCTTCGATTATCTATCCGAATACTGAACTGATAATGCTATCAGTGCGAAACCCGCCAGATAAAGAAACAAACAAAACTAGGTATCTCGTTGTTACCGAGTCAAATATCGGTTGCCGCATATCGCTCATTCCTTTCAAGAACGACATAAATCAAAAATCGTAAATTTTCAGTTGTGCATGTTTTCGGAATGCCCAGAAAATGTACTATGTCCCAGAAAAAGATGCATATTTTTAACTTAATATTTACCCGCTACAGGGCAGAAAATGTTGTTTTTGCATTTTGAAGAAAAGGTATTGTTTAATTATTTTTTTAAATATACTAAATATTTTTCAAATGGAGGAAAAACCTCCAGGTTTTACCTAAAAAGATCTGTTGCACAGTAAAAAGTTCAATATGTGGCTTGATATTTATTTTTAATATATTGTGTTACATTTTTATATTTTAAAAACGTTTTCCTGAAAAATCAAGTTTTTTGATTTATGACGTTCTTGAAAGGAGTGAGCGATATGGCTCATTCCTTTCAAGAACGTCATAAATAAATAAAAAATGATTTTTCAGGAGAACGTTTTTAAAGTTTAAAAATATAAGACAATGTATTAAAAATAATTATCAAGCCACTTATTGAACTTTTTACTTTGCAACACATCTTTTTAGGGCTGACCATAGACATCAACAAGTAGAACAATAGAGCAATATTACCAATATTAATATAAGTCCATCGTTTCTGTGACGTCATTTATTACCAACTTACGAAAACAGCGTTTTTACGAAGGCGAATTTTCTAAAAGAAAATGATGAATGAAAATATTGATTATATCAGCTGTTATAAACACTTCACGAGTCTAATACAATAATTTATAGGTTGAGTATGTTAAATTAGATATTCCTCCCGTCTGACGATGATCCGTTCCGTTTCTACATACAAAAGTTAAAACACAGATAATATTGTACTCGTTTTTGTTTGTCTTCAATTAAATGCGATACAGATGTAAACAATTCATTAAATATCAAAATTGGGACCGCTTTATCATATTTATATATATATATATATATATATATATATATATATATATATATATATATATATATACATATTTTTTATTTCAATTGTATTTTCGTCTCCCTGCTGATAATTTTTTATGGCGAGAATCAATCAACATCGCAAAAAAGTTTTGTTTACATTGAAAATTATCTGTCACTTTGACAGATAAACCATAGAGCAGTCCCGTTCTCCGGCTATTCCATAGATTACGGGGTCCCGAGGTCAGCGGACCAATCGGTGAGCCCGATTCTCTTTTGTCTCCTCTCTCATTGGCCGGATTATGGCGGGGAAGAGATCAAAGGTGCATGAAAATATTCCACATGTCATTAGCGCCAACAAAAGAATTTTGCCTGCGATAACTGAAGGAAGATAACGCCGTTTCTATTCACCCCTGCGCTTTGCAAGTCACAACAACATTTCAGATAATAATAATTTAGATAATTATATAGCGCCATTTTCGTAAAATACTACCTCAAGGGCGCTTATAAAGACATGGATAATAATAATAATTAGATGATAATGATAATGATATGAAAAAAAATGGATTAAAACGTCGTCAATCGGTCTCGGGCTGTCGAGTCTGGAGCGGGGAAAAGATGAGTCGACAAATTAAAACGCCTTCCTCTTGATCCCATGGGCTGGAGACTGGCCAAGGTGTTGGGCAGGACGCCTTCCTGAGCGATGGTCGTCACGCTGGAGGGCAGCTTGTTGATCTCCTCGCCATTGCGGATGGCCAATTTCCAACTTCCAGACAAGCACAGTTCAAACGGGACTTCACTTTTATCCTCTTTTGCCGCCCTTCCGTGGTCCGACATGATGGATCGCTGGATCATGACAGATATCGCTAACTCCTTTCAAGAACGTCATAAATCAAAAATCGACAATTTTCAGTTGTGCATGTTTTCGGGATGCCCAGAAAAATTACTATATCCCAGCAAAAGCGGTTTTTTTTTTAATTTTAACTGGTGAGGACATATCGCTCACTCCTTTCAAGAACTTCATAAATAAAAAATCGTCAATTTTCAGTTGTGCGTGTATTCGGAATAC